>NW_028242359.1:0-108000 GCF_964263255.1 Lissotriton vulgaris
TGACTTTAGACACACTTATTTTAGTTGACAAAGTCATAATTCACATCCAACAGTCATTTAGAGTCAAAAGATTAAATGTTAAAATTTCATCATTATAGACCATTTTGGGATTGTTCGACAGGTCCGGAGTCATCGTTTTTCATCCGAAAATTGATTTTTTGGACTGTACCAAAAATGATTCAAAATGTCAATTGGATCGTGCCTCATGTTGAATAACCACTTTTTAAACCCTCAGAGTGACCAAAATTGCCATTTTTACAGAGTTTTGCTTACTCAAAAGCTTCAATTTTGACCCCTTTGAGGCACAGAAACGACTTTAAACACACTTATTTTAGTTGACAAAGTCATAATTCACATCCAACAGTCATTTAGAGTCAAAAGATTAAATGTTAAAATTTCATCATTATAGACCATTTTGGGAACGTTCGACAGGTCCGGAGTCATCGTTTTTCATCCGAAAATTTATTTTTTGGACTGTACCAAAAATTATTCAAAATGTCAATTGGATCGTGCCTCATGTTGAATAACCACTTTTTAAACCCTCAGAGTGACCAAAATTGCCATTTTTACAGAGTTTTGCTTACTCAAAAGCTTCAATTTTGACCCGTTTCAGGCACAGAAATGACTTTAAACACACTTATTTTAGTTGACAAAGTCATAATTCACATCCAACAGTCATTTACAGTCAAAAGATTAAATGTTAAAATTTCATCATTATAGACCATTTTGGGATAGTTCGACATGTCCGGAGTCATCGTTTTTCATCCGAAAATTGATTTTTTGGACTGTATCAAAAATGATTCAAAATGTCAATTGGATCGTGCCTCATGTTGAATAACCACTTTTTAAACCCTCACAGTGACCAAAATTGACATTTTTACAGAGTTTTGATTACTCCAAAGCTTCAATTTTGACCCCTTTGAGGCACAGAAACGACTTTGAAAACACTTATTTTAGTTGACAAAGTCATAATTCACATCCAACAGTCATTTAGAGTCAAAAGATTAAATGTTAAAATTTCATCATTATACACCATTTTGGGAACGTTCGACAGGTCCGGAGTCATCGTTTTTCATCCGAAAATTTATTTTTTGGACTGTACCAAAAATGATTCAAAATGTCAATTGGATCGTGCCTCATGTTGAATAACCACTTTTTAAACCCTCACAGTGACCAAAATTGCCATTTTTACAGAGTTTTGCTTACTCAAAAGCTTTAATTTTGACCCGTTTCAGGCACAGAAATGACTTTAAGCACACTTATTTTAGTTGACAAAGTCATAATTCACATCCAACAGTCATTTAGAGTCAAAAGATTAAATGTTAAAATTTCATCATTATAGACCATTTTGGGAACGTTCGACAGGTCCGGAGTCATCGTTTTTCATCCGAAAATTGATTTTTTGGACTGTACCAAAAATTATTCAAAATGTCAATTGGATCGTGCCTCATGTTGAATAACCACTTTTTAAACCCTCAGAGTGACCAAAATTGCCATTTTTACAGAGTTTTGCTTACTCAAAAGCTTCAATTTTGACCCGTTTCAGGCACAGAAATGACTTTAAACACACTTATTTTAGTTGACAAAGTCATAATTCACATCCAACAGTCATTTACAGTCAAACGATTAAATGTTAAAATTTCATCCATATTGACCATTTTGGGATAGTTCGACATGTCCGGAGTCATCGTTTTTCATCCGAAAATTGATTTTTTGGACTGTATCAAAAATGATTCAAAATGTCAATTGGATCGTGCCTCATGTTGAATAACCACTTTTTAAACCCTCACAGTGACCAAAATTGACATTTTTACAGAGTTTTGATTACTCAAAAGCTTCAATTTTGACCCCTTTGAGGCACAGAAACGACTTTAAAAACACTTATTTTAGTTGACAAAGTCATAATTCACATCCAACAGTCATTTAGAGTCAAAAGATTAAATGTTAAAATTTCATCATTATAGACCATTTTGGGAACGTTCGACAGGTCCGGAGTCATCGTTTTTCATCCGAAAATTTATTTTTTGGACTGTACCAAAAATGATTCAAAATGTCAATTGGATCGTGCCTCATGTTGAATAACCACTTTTTAAACCCTCACAGTGACCAAAATTGCCATTTTTACAGAGTTTTGCTTACTCAAAAGCTTCAATTTTGACCCGTTTCAGGCACAGAAATGACTTTAAACACACTTATTTTAGTTGACAAAGTCATAATTCACATCCAACAGTCATTTACAGTCAAAAGATTAAATGTTAAAATTTCATCCATATTGACCATTTTGGGATAGTTCGACATGTCCGGAGTCATCGTTTTTCAATCGAAAATTGATTTTTTGGACTGTACCAAAAATGATTCAAAATGTCAATTGGATCGTGCCTCATGTTGAATAACCACTTTTTAAACCCTCACAGTGACCGAAATTGCCATTTTTACAGAGTTTTGCTTACTCAAAAGCTTCAATTTTGACCCGTTTCAGGCACAGAAATGACTTTAAACAAACTTATTTTAGTCGACAAAGTCATAATTCACATCCAACAGTCATTTACAGTCAAAAGATTAAATGTTAAAATTTCATCCATTTTGACCTTTTTGGGATCGTTCGACATGTCCGGAGTCATCGTTTTTCATCCGAAAATTGATTTTTTGGACTGTACCAAAAATTATTCAAAATGTCAATTGGATCGTGCCTCATGTTGAATAACCACTTTTTAAACCCTCAGAGTGACCAAAATTGCCATTTTTACAGAGTTTTGCTTACTCAAAAGCTTCAATTTTGACCCGTTTCAGGCACAGAAATGACTTTAAACACACTTATTTTAGTTGACAAAGTCATAATTCACATCCAACAGTCATTTACAGTCAAAAGATTAAATGTTAAAATTTCATCCATATTGACCATTTTGGGATAGTTCGACATGTCCGGAGTCATCGTTTTTCATCCGAAAATTGATTTTTTGGACTGTATCAAAAATGATTCAAAATGTCAATTGGATCGTGCCTCATGTTGAATAACCACTTTTTAAACCCTCACAGTGACCAAAATTGCCATTTTTACAGAGTTTTGATTACTCAAAAGCTTCAATTTTGACCCCTTTGAGGCACAGAAACGACTTTAAAAACACTTATTTTAGTTGACAAAGTCATAATTCACATCCAACAGTCATTTAGAGTCAAAAGATTAAATGTTAAAATTTCATCATTATAGACCATTTTGGGAACGTTCGACATGTCCGGAGTCATCGTTTTTCATCCGAGAAATTGATTTTTTGGACTGTACCAAAAATGATTCAAAATGTCAATTGGATCGTGCCTCATGTTGAATAACCACTTTTTAAACCCTCACAGTGACCAAAATTGCCAATTTTACAGAGTTTTGCTTACTCAAAAGCTTCAATTTTGACCCATTTCAGGCACAGAAATGACTTTAGACACACTTATTTTAGTTGACAAAGTCATAATTCACATCCAACAGTCATTTAGAGTCAAAAGATTAAATGTTAAAATTTCATCATTATAGACCATTTTGGGATTGTTCGACAGGTCCGGAGTCATCGTTTTTCATCCGAAAATTGATTTTTTGGACTGTACCAAAAATTATTCAAAATGTCAATTGGATCGTGCCTCATGTTGAATAACCACTTTTTAAACCCTCAGAGTGACCAAAATTGCCATTTTTACAGAGTTTTGCTTACTCAAAAGCTTCAATTTTGACCCGTTTCAGGCACAGAAATGACTTTAAACACACTTATTTTAGTTGACAAAGTCATAATTCACATCCAACAGTCATTTACAGTCAAAAGATTAAATGTTAAAATTTCATCCATATTGACCATTTTGGGATAGTTCGACATGTCCGGAGTCATCGTTTTTCATCCGAAAATTGATTTTTTGGACTGTACCAAAAATGATTCAAAATGTCAATTGGATCGTGCCTCATGTTGAATAACCACTTTTTAAACCCTCACAGTGACCAAAATTGCCATTTTTACAGAGTTTTGCTTACTCAAAAGCTTCAATTTTGACCCCTTTGAGGCACAGAAACGACTTTAAACACACTTATTTTAGTTGACAAAGTCATAATTCACATCCAACAGTCATTTAGAGTCAAAAGATTAAATGTTAAAATTTCATCATTATAGACCATTTTGGGAACGTTCGACAGGTCCGGAGTCATCGTTTTTCATCCGAAAATTTATTTTTTGGACTGTACCAAAAATGATTCAAAATGTCAATTGGATCGTGCCTCATGTTGAATAACCACTTTTTAAACCCTCACAGTGACCAAAATTGCCATTTTTACAGAGTTTTGCTTACTCAAAAGCTTCAATTTTGACCCGTTTCAGGCACAGAAATGACTTTAAACACACTTATTTTAGTCGACAAAGTCATAATTCACATCCAACAGTCATTTACAGTCAAAAGATTAAATGTTATAATTTCATCCATTTTGACCTTTTTGGGATCGTTCGACATGTCCGGAGTCATCGTTTTTCATCCGAAAATTTATTTTTTGGACTGTACCAAAAATTATTCAAAATGTCAATTGGATCGTGCCTCATGTTGAATAACCACTTTTTAAACCCTCAGAGTGACCAAAATTGCCATTTTTACAGAGTTTTGCTTACTCAAAAGCTTCAATTTTGACCCGTTTCAGGCACAGAAATGACTTTAAACACACTTATTTTAGTTGACAAAGTCATAATTCACATCCAACAGTCATTTACAGTCAAAAGATTAAATGTTAAAATTTCATCCATATTGACCATTTTGGGATAGTTCGACATGTCCGGAGTCATCGTTTTTCATCCGAAAATTGATTTTTTGCACTGTATCAAAAATGATTCAAAATGTCAATTGGATCGTGCCTCATGTTGAATAACCACTTTTTAAACCCTCACAGTGACCAAAATTGCCATTTTTTAGAGAGTTTTGATTACTCAAAAGCTTCAATTTTGACCCCTTTGAGGCACAGAAACGACTTTAAAAACACTTATTTTAGTTGACAAAGTCATAATTCACATCCAACAGTCATTTACAGTCAAAAGATTAAATGTTAAAATTTCATCCATATTGACCATTTTGGGATCGTTCGACATGTCCGGAGTCATCGTTTTTCATCCGAGAAATTGATTTTTTGGACTGTACCAAAAATGATTCAAAATGTCAATTGGATCGTGCCTCATGTTGAATAACCACTTTTTAAACCCTCACAGTGACCAAAATTGCCAATTTTACAGAGGTTTGCTTACTCAAAAGCTTCAATTTTGACCCATTTCAGGCACAGAAATGACTTTAGACACACTTATTTTAGTTGACAAAGTCATAATTCACATCCAACAGTCATTTAGAGTCAAAAGATTAAATGTTAAAATTTCATCATTATAGACCATTTTGGGATTGTTCGACAGGTCCGGAGTCATCGTTTTTCATCCGAAAATTGATTTTTTGGACTGTACCAAAAATGATTCAAAATGTCAATTGGATCGTGCCTCATGTTGAATAACCACTTTTTAAACCCTCAGAGTGACCAAAATTGCCATTTTTACAGAGTTTTGCTTACTCAAAAGCTTCAATTTTGACCCCTTTGAGGCACAGAAACGACTTTAAACACACTTATTTTAGTTGACAAAGTCATAATTCACATCCAACAGTCATTTAGAGTCAAAAGATTAAATGTTAAAATTTCATCATTATAGACCATTTTGGGAACGTTCGACAGGTCCGGAGTCATCGTTTTTCATCCGAAAATTTATTTTTTGGACTGTACCAAAAATGATTCAAAATGTCAATTGGATCGTGCCTCATGTTGAATAACCACTTTTTAAACCCTCACAGTGACCAAAATTGCCATTTTTACAGAGTTTTGCTTACTCAAAAGCTTCAATTTTGACCCGTTTCAGGCACAGAAATGACTTTAAACACACTTATTTTAGTTGACAAAGTCATAATTCACATCCAACAGTCATTTACAGTCAAAAGATTAAATGTTATAATTTCATCCATTTTGACCTTTTTGGGATCGTTCGACATGTCCGGAGTCATCGTTTTTCATCCGAAAATTGATTTTTTGGACTGTACCAAAAATTATTCAAAATGTCAATTGGATCGTGCCTCATGTTGAATAACCACTTTTTAAACCCTCAGAGTGACCAAAATTGCCATTTTTACAGAGTTTTGCTTACTCAAAAGCTTCAATTTTGACCCGTTTCAGGCACAGAAATGACTTTAAACACACTTATTTTAGTTGACAAAGTCATAATTCACATCCAACAGTCATTTACAGTCAAAAGATTAAATGTTAAAATTTCATCCATATTGACCATTTTGGGATAGTTCGACATGTCCGGAGTCATCGTTTTTCATCCGAAAATTGATTTTTTGGACTGTATCAAAAATGATTCAAAATGTCAATTGGATCGTGCCTCATGTTGAATAACCACTTTTTAAACCCTCACAGTGACCAAAATTGACATTTTTACAGAGTTTTGATTACTCAAAAGCTTCAATTTTGACCCCTTTGAGGCACAGAAACGACTTTGAAAACACTTATTTTAGTTGACAAAGTCATAATTCACATCCAACAGTCATTTAGAGTCAAAAGATTAAATGTTAAAATTTCATCCATATTGACCATTTTTTGGATAGTTCCACATGTCCGGAGTCATCGTTTTTCAATCGAAAATTGATTTTTTGGACTGTACCAAAAATGATTCAAAATGTCAATTGGATCGTGCCTCATATTGAATAACCACTTTTTAAACCCTCACAGTGACCAAAATTGCCATTTTTACAGAGTTTTGCTTACTCAAAAGCTTCAATTTTGACCCGTTTCAGGCACAGAAATGACTTTAAACACACTTATTTTAGTCGACAAAGTCATAATTCACATCCAACAGTCATTTACAGTCAAAAGATTAAATGTTATAATTTCATCCATTTTGACCTTTTTGGGATCGTTCGACATGTCCGGAGTCATCGTTTTTCATCCGAGAAATTGATTTTTTGGACTGTACCAAAAATGATTCAAAATGTCAATTGGATCGTGCCTCATTTTGAATAACCACTTTTTAAACCCTCACAGTGACCAAAATTGCCAATTTTACAGAGTTTTGCTTACTCAAAAGCTTCAATTTTGACCCGTTTCAGGCACAGAAATGACTTTAAACACACTTATTTTAGTTGACAAAGTCATAATTCACATCCAACAGTCATTTACAGTCAAACGATTAAATGTTAAAATTTCATCCATATTGACCATTTTGGGATAGTTCGACATGTCCGGAGTCATCGTTTTTCATCCGAGAAATTAATTTTTTGGACTGTACCAAAAATGATTCAAAATGTCAATTGGATCGTGCCTCATGTTGAATAACCACTTTTTAAACCCTCACAGTGACCAAAATTGCCAATTTTACAGAGGTTTGCTTACTCAAAAGCTTCAATTTTGACCCATTTCAGGCACAGAAATGACTTTAGACACACTTATTTTAGTTGACAAAGTCATAATTCACATCCAACAGTCATTTAGAGTCAAAAGATTAAATGTTAAAATTTCATCATTATAGACCATTTTGGGATTGTTCGACAGGTCCGGAGTCATCGTTTTTCATCCGAAAATTGATTTTTTGGACTGTACCAAAAATGATTCAAAATGTCAATTGGATCGTGCCTCATGTTGAATAACCACTTTTTAAACCCTCAGAGTGACCAAAATTGCCATTTTTACAGAGTTTTGCTTACTCAAAAGCTTCAATTTTGACCCCTTTGAGGCACAGAAACGACTTTAAACACACTTATTTTAGTTGACAAAGTCATAATTCACATCCAACAGTCATTTAGAGTCAAAAGATTAAATGTTAAAATTTCATCATTATAGACCATTTTGGGAACGTTCGACAGGTCCGGAGTCATCGTTTTTCATCCGAAAATTTATTTTTTGGACTGTACCAAAAATTATTCAAAATGTCAATTGGATCGTGCCTCATGTTGAATAACCACTTTTTAAACCCTCAGAGTGACCAAAATTGCCATTTTTACAGAGTTTTGCTTACTCAAAAGCTTCAATTTTGACCCGTTTCAGGCACAGAAATGACTTTAAACACACTTATTTTAGTTGACAAAGTCATAATTCACATCCAACAGTCATTTACAGTCAAAAGATTAAATGTTAAAATTTCATCATTATAGACCATTTTGGGATAGTTCGACATGTCCGGAGTCATCGTTTTTCATCCGAAAATTGATTTTTTGGACTGTATCAAAAATGATTCAAAATGTCAATTGGATCGTGCCTCATGTTGAATAACCACTTTTTAAACCCTCACAGTGACCAAAATTGACATTTTTACAGAGTTTTGATTACTCAAAAGCTTCAATTTTGACCCCTTTGAGGCACAGAAACGACTTTGAAAACACTTATTTTAGTTGACAAAGTCATAATTCACATCCAACAGTCATTTAGAGTCAAAAGATTAAATGTTAAAATTTCATCATTATACACCATTTTGGGAACGTTCGACAGGTCCGGAGTCATCGTTTTTCATCCGAAAATTTATTTTTTGGACTGTACCAAAAATGATTCAAAATGTCAATTGGATCGTGCCTCATGTTGAATAACCACTTTTTAAACCCTCACAGTGACCAAAATTGCCATTTTTACAGAGTTTTGCTTACTCAAAAGCTTTAATTTTGACCCGTTTCAGGCACAGAAATGACTTTAAGCACACTTATTTTAGTTGACAAAGTCATAATTCACATCCAACAGTCATTTAGAGTCAAAAGATTAAATGTTAAAATTTCATCATTATAGACCATTTTGGGAACGTTCGACAGGTCCGGAGTCATCGTTTTTCATCCGAAAATTGATTTTTTGGACTGTACCAAAAATTATTCAAAATGTCAATTGGATCGTGCCTCATGTTGAATAACCACTTTTTAAACCCTCAGAGTGACCAAAATTGCCATTTTTACAGAGTTTTGCTTACTCAAAAGCTTCAATTTTGACCCGTTTCAGGCACAGAAATGACTTTAAACACACTTATTTTAGTTGACAAAGTCATAATTCACATCCAACAGTCATTTACAGTCAAACGATTAAATGTTAAAATTTCATCCATATTGACCATTTTGGGATAGTTCGACATGTCCGGAGTCATCGTTTTTCATCCGAAAATTGATTTTTTGGACTGTATCAAAAATGATTCAAAATGTCAATTGGATCGTGCCTCATGTTGAATAACCACTTTTTAAACCCTCACAGTGACCAAAATTGACATTTTTACAGAGTTTTGATTACTCAAAAGCTTCAATTTTGACCCCTTTGAGGCACAGAAACGACTTTAAAAACACTTATTTTAGTTGACAAAGTCATAATTCACATCCAACAGTCATTTAGAGTCAAAAGATTAAATGTTAAAATTTCATCCATATTGACCATTTTGGGATCGTTCGACATGTCCGGAGTCATCGTTTTTCATCCGAAAATTAATTTTTTGGACTGTACCAAAAATGATTCAAAATGTCAATTGGATCATGCCTCATGTTGAATAACCACTTTTTAAACCCTCACAGTGACCAAAATTGCCAATTTTACAGAGGTTTGCTTACTCAAAAGCTTCAATTTTGACCCGTTTCAGGCACAGAAATGACTTTAGACACACTTATTTTAGTTGACAAAGTCATAATTCACATCCAACAGTCATTTACAGTCAAAAGATTAAATGTTAAAATTTCATCCATATTGACCATTTTGGGATAGTTCGACAGGTCCGGAGTCATCGTTTTTCAATCGAAAATTGATTTTTTGGACTGTACCAAAAATGATTCAAAATGTCAATTGGATCGTGCCTCATGTTGAATAACCACTTTTTAAACCCTCACAGTGACCAAAATTGCCATTTTTACAGAGTTTTGCTTACTCAAAAGCTTCAATTTTGACCCGTTTCAGGCACAGAAATGACTTTAAACACACTTATTTTAGTCGACAAAGTCATAATTCACATCCAACAGTCATTTACAGTCAAAAGATTAAATGTTAAAATTTCATCCATTTTGACCTTTTTGGGATCGTTCGACATGTCCGGAGTCATCGTTTTTCATCCGAAAATTGATTTTTTGGACTGTACCAAAAATTATTCAAAATGTCAATTGGATCGTGCCTCATGTTGAATAACCACTTTTTAAACCCTCACAGTGACCAAAATTGCCATTTTTACAGAGTTTTGCTTACTCAAAAGCTTCAATTTTGACCCGTTTCAGGCACAGAAATGACTTTAAACACACTTATTTTAGTCGACAAAGTCATAATTCACATCCAACAGTCATTTACAGTCAAAAGATTAAATGTTATAATTTCATCCATTTTGACCTTTTTGGGATCGTTCGACATGTCCGGAGTCATCGTTTTTCATCCGAAAATTGATTTTTTGGACTGTACCAAAAATTATTCAAAATGTCAATTGGATCGTGCCTCATGTTGAATAACCACTTTTTAAACCCTCAGAGTGACCAAAATTGCCATTTTTACAGAGTTTTGCTTACTCAAAAGCTTCAATTTTGACCCGTTTCAGGCACAGAAATGACTTTAAACACACTTATTTTAGTTGACAAAGTCATAATTCACATCCAACAGTCATTTACAGTCAAAAGATTAAATGTTAAAATTTCATCCATATTGACCATTTTGGGATAGTTCGACATGTCCGGAGTCATCGTTTTTCATCCGAAAATTGATTTTTTGGACTGTATCAAAAATGATTCAAAATGTCAATTGGATCGTGCCTCATGTTGAATAACCACTTTTTAAACCCTCACAGTGACCAAAATTGCCATTTTTTAGAGAGTTTTGATTACTCAAAAGCTTCAATTTTGACCCCTTTGAGGCACAGAAACGACTTTAAAAACACTTATTTTAGTTGACAAAGTCATAATTCACATCCAACAGTCATTTACAGTCAAAAGATTAAATGTTAAAATTTCATCCATATTGACCATTTTGGGATCGTTCGACATGTCCGGAGTCATCGTTTTTCATCCGAGAAATTGATTTTTTGGACTGTACCAAAAATGATTTAAAATGTCAATTGGATCGTGCCTCATGTTGAATAACCACTTTTTAAACCCTCACAGTGACCAAAATTGCCAATTTTACAGAGGTTTGCTTACTCAAAAGCTTCAATTTTGACCCATTTCAGGCACAGAAATGACTTTAGACACACTTATTTTAGTTGACAAAGTCATAATTCACATCCAACAGTCATTTAGAGTCAAAAGATTAAATGTTAAAATTTCATCATTATAGACCATTTTGGGATTGTTCGACAGGTCCGGAGTCATCGTTTTTCATCCGAAAATTGATTTTTTGGACTGTACCAAAAATTATTCAAAATGTCAATTGGATCGTGCCTCATGTTGAATAACCACTTTTTAAACCCTCAGAGTGACCAAAATTGCCATTTTTACAGAGTTTTGCTTACTCAAAAGCTTCAATTTTGACCCGTTTCAGGCACAGAAATGACTTTAAACACACTTATTTTAGTTGACAAAGTCATAATTCACATCCAACAGTCATTTACAGTCAAAAGATTAAATGTTAAAATTTCATCCATATTGACCATTTTGGGATAGTTCGACATGTCCGGAGTCATCGTTTTTCATCCGAAAATTGATTTTTTGGACTGTACCAAAAATGATTCAAAATGTCAATTGGATCGTGCCTCATGTTGAATAACCACTTTTTAAACCCTCACAGTGACCAAAATTGCCATTTTTACAGAGTTTTGCTTACTCAAAAGCTTCAATTTTGACCCCTTTGAGGCACAGAAACGACTTTAAACACACTTATTTTAGTTGACAAAGTCATAATTCACATCCAACAGTCATTTAGAGTCAAAAGATTAAATGTTAAAATTTCATCATTATAGACCATTTTGGGAACGTTCGACATGTCCGGAGTCATCGTTTTTCATCCGAAAATTGATTTTTTGGACTGTACCAAAAATGATTCAAAATGTCAATTGGATCGTGCCTCATGTTGAATAACCACTTTTTAAACCCTCACAGTGACCAAAATTGCCATTTTTACAGAGTTTTGCTTACTCAAAAGCTTCAATTTTGACCCGTTTCAGGCACAGAAATGACTTTAAACACACTTATTTTAGTCGACAAAGTCATAATTCACATCCAACAGTCATTTACAGTCAAAAGATTAAATGTTATAATTTCATCCATTTTGACCTTTTTGGGATCGTTCGACATGTCCGGAGTCATCGTTTTTCATCCGAAAATCGATTTTTTGGACTGTACCAAAAATTATTCAAAATGTCAATTGGATCGTGCCTCATGTTGAATAACCACTTTTTAAACCCTCAGAGTGACCAAAATTGCCATTTTTACAGAGTTTTGCTTACTCAAAAGCTTCAATTTTGACCCGTTTCAGGCACAGAAATGACTTTAAACACACTTATTTTAGTTGACAAAGTCATAATTCACATCCAACAGTCATTTACAGTCAAAAGATTAAATGTTAAAATTTCATCCATATTGACCATTTTGGGATAGTTCGACATGTCCGGAGTCATCGTTTTTCATCCGAAAATTGATTTTTTGGACTGTATCAAAAATGATTCAAAATGTCAATTGGATCGTGCCTCATGTTGAATAACCACTTTTTAAACCCTCACAGTGACCAAAATTGCCATTTTTTAGAGAGTTTTGATTACTCAAAAGCTTCAATTTTGACCCCTTTGAGGCACAGAAACGACTTTAAAAACACTTATTTTAGTTGACAAAGTCATAATTCACATCCAACAGTCATTTACAGTCAAAAGATTAAATGTTAAAATTTCATCCATATTGACCATTTTGGGATCGTTCGACATGTCCGGAGTCATCGTTTTTCATCCGAGAAATTGATTTTTTGGACTGTACCAAAAATGATTCAAAATGTCAATTGGATCGTGCCTCATGTTGAATAACCACTTTTTAAACCCTCACAGTGACCAAAATTGCCAATTTTACAGAGGTTTGCTTACTCAAAAGCTTCAATTTTGACCCATTTCAGGCACAGAAATGACTTTAGACACACTTATTTTAGTTGACAAAGTCATAATTCACATCCAACAGTCATTTAGAGTCAAAAGATTAAATGTTAAAATTTCATCATTATAGACCATTTTGGGATTGTTCGACAGGTCCGGAGTCATCGTTTTTCATCCGAAAATTGATTTTTTGGACTGTACCAAAAATGATTCAAAATGTCAATTGGATCGTGCCTCATGTTGAATAACCACTTTTTAAACCCTCAGAGTGACCAAAATTGCCATTTTTACAGAGTTTTGCTTACTCAAAAGCTTCAATTTTGACCCCTTTGAGGCACAGAATCGACTTTAAACACACTTATTTTAGTTGACAAAGTCATAATTCACATCCAACAGTCATTTAGAGTCAAAAGATTAAATGTTAAAATTTCATCATTATAGACCATTTTGGGAACGTTCGACAGGTCCGGAGTCATCGTTTTTCATCCGAAAATTTATTTTTTGGACTGTACCAAAAATGATTCAAAATGTCAATTGGATCGTGCCTCATGTTGAATAACCACTTTTTAAACCCTCACAGTGACCAAAATTGCCATTTTTACAGAGTTTTGCTTACTCAAAAGCTTCAATTTTGACCCGTTTCAGGCACAGAAATGACTTTAAACACACCTATTTTAGTTGACAAAGTCATAATTCACATCCAACAGTCATTTACAGTCAAAAGATTAAATGTTAAAATTTCATCCATATTGACCATTTTTTGGATAGTTCCACATGTCCGGAGTCATCGTTTTTCAATCGAAAATTGATTTTTTGGACTGTACCAAAAATGATTCAAAATGTCAATTGGATCGTGCCTCATGTTGAATAACCACTTTTTAAACCCTCACAGTGACCAAAATTGCCAATTTTACAGAGTTTTGCTTACTCAAAAGCTTCAATTTTGACCCGTTTCAGGCACAGAAATGACTTTAAACACACTTATTTTAGTTGACAAAGTCATAATTCACATCCAACAGTCATTTACAGTCAAACGATTAAATGTTAAAATTTCATCCATATTGACCATTTTGGGATAGTTCGACATGTCCGGAGTCATCGTTTTTCATCCGAAAATTGATTTTTTGGACTGTATCAAAAATGATTCAAAATGTCAATTGGATCGTGCCTCATGTTGAATAACCACTTTTTAAACCCTCACAGTGACCAAAATTGCCATTTTTTAGAGAGTTTTGATTACTCAAAAGCTTCAATTTTGACCCCTTTGAGGCACAGAAACGACTTTAAAAACACTTATTTTAGTTGACAAAGTCATAATTCACATCCAACAGTCATTTACAGTCAAAAGATTAAATGTTAAAATTTCATCCATATTGACCATTTTGGGATCGTTCGACATGTCCGGAGTCATCGTTTTTCATCCGAGAAATTAATTTTTTGGACTGTACCAAAAATGATTCAAAATGTCAATTGGATCGTGCCTCATGTTGAATAACCACTTTTTAAACCCTCACAGTGACCAAAATTGCCAATTTTACAGAGGTTTGCTTACTCAAAAGCTTCAATTTTGACCCATTTCAGGCACAGAAATGACTTTAGACACACTTATTTTAGTTGACAAAGTCATAATTCACATCCAACAGTCATTTAGAGTCAAAAGATTAAATGTTAAAATTTCATCATTATAGACCATTTTGGGATTGTTCGACAGGTCCGGAGTCATCGTTTTTCATCCGAAAATTGATTTTTTGGACTGTACCAAAAATGATTCAAAATGTCAATTGGATCGTGCCTCATGTTGAATAACCACTTTTTAAACCCTCAGAGTGACCAAAATTGCCATTTTTACAGAGTTTTGCTTACTCAAAAGCTTCAATTTTGACCCCTTTGAGGCACAGAAACGACTTTAAACACACTTATTTTAGTTGACAAAGTCATAATTCACATCCAACAGTCATTTAGAGTCAAAAGATTAAATGTTAAAATTTCATCATTATAGACCATTTTGGGAACGTTCGACAGGTCCGGAGTCATCGTTTTTCATCCGAAAATTTATTTTTTGGACTGTACCAAAAATTATTCAAAATGTCAATTGGATCGTGCCTCATGTTGAATAACCACTTTTTAAACCCTCAGAGTGACCAAAATTGCCATTTTTACAGAGTTTTGCTTACTCAAAAGCTTCAATTTTGACCCGTTTCAGGCACAGAAATGACTTTAAACACACTTATTTTAGTTGACAAAGTCATAATTCACATCCAACAGTCATTTACAGTCAAAAGATTAAATGTTAAAATTTCATCATTATAGACCATTTTGGGATAGTTCGACATGTCCGGAGTCATCGTTTTTCATCCGAAAATTGATTTTTTGGACTGTATCAAAAATGATTCAAAATGTCAATTGGATCGTGCCTCATGTTGAATAACTACTTTTTAAACCCTCACAGTGACCAAAATTGACATTTTTACAGAGTTTTGATTACTCAAAAGCTTCAATTTTGACCCCTTTGAGGCACAGAAACGACTTTGAAAACACTTATTTTAGTTGACAAAGTCATAATTCACATCCAACAGTCATTTAGAGTCAAAAGATTAAATGTTAAAATTTCATCATTATACACCATTTTGGGAACGTTCGACAGGTCCGGAGTCATCGTTTTTCATCCGAAAATTTATTTTTTGGACTGTACCAAAAATGATTCAAAATGTCAATTGGATCGTGCCTCATGTTGAATAACCACTTTTTAAACCCTCACAGTGACCAAAATTGCCATTTTTACAGAGTTTTGCTTACTCAAAAGCTTCAATTTTGACCCGTTTCAGGCACAGAAATGACTTTAAACACACTTATTTTAGTTGACAAAGTCATAATTCACATCCAACAGTCATTTAGAGTCAAAAGATTAAATGTTAAAATTTCATCATTATAGACCATTTTGGGAACGTTCGACAGGTCCGGAGTCATCGTTTTTCATCCGAAAATTGATTTTTTGGACTGTACCAAAAATTATTCAAAATGTCAATTGGATCGTGCCTCATGTTGAATAACCACTTTTTAAACCCTCAGAGTGACCAAAATTGCCATTTTTACAGAGTTTTGCTTACTCAAAAGCTTCAATTTTGACCCGTTTCAGGCACAGAAATGACTTTAAACACACTTATTTTAGTTGACAAAGTCATAATTCACATCCAACAGTCATTTACAGTCAAACGATTAAATGTTAAAATTTCATCCATATTGACCATTTTGGGATAGTTCGACATGTCCGGAGTCATCGTTTTTCATCCGAAAATTGATTTTTTGGACTGTATCAAAAATGATTCAAAATGTCAATTGGATCGTGCCTCATGTTGAATAACCACTTTTTAAACCCTCACAGTGACCAAAATTGACATTTTTACAGAGTTTTGATTACTCAAAAGCTTCAATTTTGACCCCTTTGAGGCACAGAAACGACTTTAAAAACACTTATTTTAGTTGACAAAGTCATAATTCACATCCAACAGTCATTTAGAGTCAAAAGATTAAATGTTAAAATTTCATCCATATTGACCATTTTGGGATCGTTCGACATGTCCGGAGTCATCGTTTTTCATCCGAAAATTAATTTTTTGGACTGTACCAAAAATGATTCAAAATGTCAATTGGATCGTGCCTCATGTTGAATAACCACTTTTTAAACCCTCACAGTGACCAAAATTGCCAATTTTACAGAGGTTTGCTTACTCAAAAGCTTCAATTTTGACCCGTTTCAGGCACAGAAATGACTTTAGACACACTTATTTTAGTTGACAAAGTCATAATTCACATCCAACAGTCATTTACAGTCAAAAGATTAAATGTTATAATTTCATCCATTTTGACCTTTTTGGGATCGTTCGACATGTCCGGAGTCATCGTTTTTCATCCGAAAATTGATTTTTTGGACTGTACCAAAAATTATTCAAAATGTCAATTGGATCGTGCCTCATGTTGAATAACCACTTTTTAAACCCTCAGAGTGACCAAAATTGCCATTTTTACAGAGTTTTGCTTACTCAAAAGCTTCAATTTTGACCCGTTTCAGGCACAGAAATGACTTTAAACACACTTATTTTAGTTGACAAAGTCATAATTCACATCCAACAGTCATTTACAGTCAAAAGATTAAATGTTAAAATTTCATCCATATTGACCATTTTGGGATAGTTCGACATGTCCGGAGTCATCGTTTTTCATCCGAAAATTGATTTTTTGGACTGTATCAAAAATGATTCAAAATGTCAATTGGATCGTGCCTCATGTTGAATAACCACTTTTTAAACCCTCACAGTGACCAAAATTGCCATTTTTTAGAGAGTTTTGATTACTCAAAAGCTTCAATTTTGACCCCTTTGAGGCACAGAAACGACTTTAAAAACACTTATTTTAGTTGACAAAGTCATAATTCACATCCAACAGTCATTTACAGTCAAAAGATTAAATGTTAAAATTTCATCCATATTGACCATTTTGGGATCGTTCGACATGTCCGGAGTCATCGTTTTTCATCCGAGAAATTGATTTTTTGGACTGTACCAAAAATGATTTAAAATGTCAATTGGATCGTGCCTCATGTTGAATAACCACTTTTTAAACCCTCACAGTGACCAAAATTGCCAATTTTACAGAGGTTTGCTTACTCAAAAGCTTCAATTTTGACCCATTTCAGGCACAGAAATGACTTTAGACACACTTATTTTAGTTGACAAAGTCATAATTCACATCCAACAGTCATTTAGAGTCAAAAGATTAAATGTTAAAATTTCATCATTATAGACCATTTTGGGATTGTTCGACAGGTCCGGAGTCATCGTTTTTCATCCGAAAATTGATTTTTTGGACTGTACCAAAAATTATTCAAAATGTCAATTGGATCGTGCCTCATGTTGAATAACCACTTTTTAAACCCTCAGAGTGACCAAAATTGCCATTTTTACAGAGTTTTGCTTACTCAAAAGCTTCAATTTTGACCCGTTTCAGGCACAGAAATGACTTTAAACACACTTATTTTAGTTGACAAAGTCATAATTCACATCCAACAGTCATTTACAGTCAAAAGATTAAATGTTAAAATTTCATCCATATTGACCATTTTGGGATAGTTCGACATGTCCGGAGTCATCGTTTTTCATCCGAAAATTGATTTTTTGGACTGTACCAAAAATGATTCAAAATGTCAATTGGATCGTGCCTCATGTTGAATAACCACTTTTTAAACCCTCACAGTGACCAAAATTGCCATTTTTACAGAGTTTTGCTTACTCAAAAGCTTCAATTTTGACCCCTTTGAGGCACAGAAACGACTTTAAACACACTTATTTTAGTTGACAAAGTCATAATTCACATCCAACAGTCATTTAGAGTCAAAAGATTAAATGTTAAAATTTCATCATTATAGACCATTTTGGGAACGTTCGACATGTCCGGAGTCATCGTTTTTCATCCGAAAATTGATTTTTTGGACTGTACCAAAAATGATTCAAAATGTCAATTGGATCGTGCCTCATGTTGAATAACCACTTTTTAAACCCTCAGAGTGACCAAAATTGCCATTTTTACAGAGTTTTGCTTACTCAAAAGCTTCAATTTTGACCCCTTTGAGGCACAGAATCGACTTTAAACACACTTATTTTAGTTGACAAAGTCATAATTCACATCCAACAGTCATTTAGAGTCAAAAGATTAAATGTTAAAATTTCATCATTATAGACCATTTTGGGAACGTTCGACAGGTCCGGAGTCATCGTTTTTCATCCGAAAATTTATTTTTTGGACTGTACCAAAAATGATTCAAAATGTCAATTGGATCGTGCCTCATGTTGAATAACCACTTTTTAAACCCTCACAGTGACCAAAATTGCCATTTTTACAGAGTTTTGCTTACTCAAAAGCTTCAATTTTGACCCGTTTCAGGCACAGAAATGACTTTAAACACACTTATTTTAGTTGACAAAGTCATAATTCACATCCAACAGTCATTTACAGTCAAAAGATTAAATGTTAAAATTTCATCCATATTGACCATTTTTTGGATAGTTCCACATGTCCGGAGTCATCGTTTTTCAATCGAAAATTGATTTTTTGGACTGTACCAAAAATGATTCAAAATGTCAATTGGATCGTGCCTCATGTTGAATAACCACTTTTTAAACCCTCACAGTGACCAAAATTTCCAATTTTACAGAGTTTTGCTTACTCAAAAGCTTCAATTTTGACCCGTTTCAGGCACAGAAATGACTTTAAACACACTTATTTTAGTTGACAAAGTCATAATTCACATCCAACAGTCATTTACAGTCAAACGATTAAATGTTAAAATTTCATCCATATTGACCATTTTGGGATAGTTCGACATGTCCGGAGTCATCGTTTTTCATCCGAAAATTGATTTTTTGGACTGTATCAAAAATGATTCAAAATGTCAATTGGATCGTGCCTCATGTTGAATAACCACTTTTTAAACCCTCACAGTGACCAAAATTGCCATTTTTTAGAGAGTTTTGATTACTCAAAAGCTTCAATTTTGACCCCTTTGAGGCACAGAAACGACTTTAAAAACACTTATTTTAGTTGACAAAGTCATAATTCACATCCAACAGTCATTTACAGTCAAAAGATTAAATGTTAAAATTTCATCCATATTGACCATTTTGGGATCGTTCGACATGTCCGGAGTCATCGTTTTTCATCCGAGAAATTAATTTTTTGGACTGTACCAAAAATGATTCAAAATGTCAATTGGATCGTGCCTCATGTTGAATAACCACTTTTTAAACCCTCACAGTGACCAAAATTGCCAATTTTACAGAGGTTTGCTTACTCAAAAGCTTCAATTTTGACCCATTTCAGGCACAGAAATGACTTTAGACACACTTATTTTAGTTGACAAAGTCATAATTCACATCCAACAGTCATTTAGAGTCAAAAGATTAAATGTTAAAATTTCATCATTATAGACCATTTTGGGATTGTTCGACAGGTCCGGAGTCATCGTTTTTCATCCGAAAATTGATTTTTTGGACTGTACCAAAAATGATTCAAAATGTCAATTGGATCGTGCCTCATGTTGAATAACCACTTTTTAAACCCTCAGAGTGACCAAAATTGCCATTTTTACAGAGTTTTGCTTACTCAAAAGCTTCAATTTTGACCCCTTTGAGGCACAGAAACGACTTTAAACACACTTATTTTAGTTGACAAAGTCATAATTCACATCCAACAGTCATTTAGAGTCAAAAGATTAAATGTTAAAATTTCATCATTATAGACCATTTTGGGAACGTTCGACAGGTCCGGAGTCATCGTTTTTCATCCGAAAATTTATTTTTTGGACTGTACCAAAAATTATTCAAAATGTCAATTGGATCGTGCCTCATGTTGAATAACCACTTTTTAAACCCTCAGAGTGACCAAAATTGCCATTTTTACAGAGTTTTGCTTACTCAAAAGCTTCAATTTTGACCCGTTTCAGGCACAGAAATGACTTTAAACACACTTATTTTAGTTGACAAAGTCATAATTCACATCCAACAGTCATTTACAGTCAAAAGATTAAATGTTAAAATTTCATCATTATAGACCATTTTGGGATAGTTCGACATGTCCGGAGTCATCGTTTTTCATCCGAAAATTGATTTTTTGGACTGTATCAAAAATGATTCAAAATGTCAATTGGATCGTGCCTCATGTTGAATAACCACTTTTTAAACCCTCACAGTGACCAAAATTGACATTTTTACAGAGTTTTGATTACTCAAAAGCTTCAATTTTGACCCCTTTGAGGCACAGAAACGACTTTGAAAACACTTATTTTAGTTGACAAAGTCATAATTCACATCCAACAGTCATTTAGAGTCAAAAGATTAAATGTTAAAATTTCATCATTATACACCATTTTGGGAACGTTCGACAGGTCCGGAGTCATCGTTTTTCATCCGAAAATTTATTTTTTGGACTGTACCAAAAATGATTCAAAATGTCAATTGGATCGTGCCTCATGTTGAATAACCACTTTTTAAACCCTCACAGTGACCAAAATTGCCATTTTTACAGAGTTTTGCTTACTCAAAAGCTTCAATTTTGACCCGTTTCAGGCACAGAAATGACTTTAAACACACTTATTTTAGTTGACAAAGTCATAATTCACATCCAACAGTCATTTAGAGTCAAAAGATTAAATGTTAAAATTTCATCATTATAGACCATTTTGGGAACGTTCGACAGGTCCGGAGTCATCGTTTTTCATCCGAAAATTGATTTTTTGGACTGTACCAAAAATTATTCAAAATGTCAATTGGATCGTGCCTCATGTTGAATAACCACTTTTTAAACCCTCAGAGTGACCAAAATTGCCATTTTTACAGAGTTTTGCTTACTCAAAAGCTTCAATTTTGACCCGTTTCAGGCACAGAAATGACTTTAAACACACTTATTTTAGTTGACAAAGTCATAATTCACATCCAACAGTCATTTACAGTCAAACGATTAAATGTTAAAATTTCATCCATATTGACCATTTTGGGATAGTTCGACATGTCCGGAGTCATCGTTTTTCATCCGAAAATTGATTTTTTGGACTGTATCAAAAATGATTCAAAATGTCAATTGGATCGTGCCTCATGTTGAATAACCACTTTTTAAACCCTCACAGTGACCAAAATTGACATTTTTACAGAGTTTTGATTACTCAAAAGCTTCAATTTTGACCCCTTTGAGGCACAGAAACGACTTTAAAAACACTTATTTTAGTTGACAAAGTCATAATTCACATCCAACAGTCATTTAGAGTCAAAAGATTAAATGTTAAAATTTCATCCATATTGACCATTTTGGGATCGTTCGACATGTCCGGAGTCATCGTTTTTCATCCGAAAATTAATTTTTTGGACTGTACCAAAAATGATTCAAAATGTCAATTGGATCGTGCCTCATGTTGAATAACCACTTTTTAAACCCTCACAGTGACCAAAATTGCCAATTTTACAGAGGTTTGCTTACTCAAAAGCTTCAATTTTGACCCGTTTCAGGCACAGAAATGACTTTAGACACACTTATTTTAGTTGACAAAGTCATAATTCACATCCAACAGTCATTTACAGTCAAAAGATTAAATGTTAAAATTTCATCCATATTGACCATTTTGGGATAGTTCGACAGGTCCGGAGTCATCGTTTTTCAATCGAAAATTGATTTTTTGGACTGTACCAAAAATGATTCAAAATGTCAATTGGATCGTGCCTCATGTTGAATAACCACTTTTTAAACCCTCACAGTGACCAAAATTGCCATTTTTACAGAGTTTTGCTTACTCAAAAGCTTCAATTTTGACCCGTTTCAGGCACAGAAATGACTTTAAACACACTTATTTTAGTCGACAAAGTCATAATTCACATCCAACAGTCATTTACAGTCAAAAGATTAAATGTTAAAATTTCATCCATTTTGACCTTTTTGGGATCGTTCGACATGTCCGGAGTCATCGTTTTTCATCCGAAAATTGATTTTTTGGACTGTACCAAAAATTATTCAAAATGTCAATTGGATCGTGCCTCATGTTGAATAACCACTTTTTAAACCCTCACAGTGACCAAAATTGCCATTTTTACAGAGTTTTGCTTACTCAAAAGCTTCAATTTTGACCCGTTTCAGGCACAGAAATGACTTTAAACACACTTATTTTAGTCGACAAAGTCATAATTCACATCCAACAGTCATTTACAGTCAAAAGATTAAATGTTATAATTTCATCCATTTTGACCTTTTTGGGATCGTTCGACATGTCCGGAGTCATCGTTTTTCATCCGAAAATTGATTTTTTGGACTGTACCAAAAATTATTCAAAATGTCAATTGGATCGTGCCTCATGTTGAATAACCACTTTTTAAACCCTCAGAGTGACCAAAATTGCCATTTTTACAGAGTTTTGCTTACTCAAAAGCTTCAATTTTGACCCGTTTCAGGCACAGAAATGACTTTAAACACACTTATTTTAGTTGACAAAGTCATAATTCACATCCAACAGTCATTTACAGTCAAAAGATTAAATGTTAAAATTTCATCCATATTGACCATTTTGGGATAGTTCGACATGTCCGGAGTCATCGTTTTTCATCCGAAAATTGATTTTTTGGACTGTATCAAAAATGATTCAAAATGTCAATTGGATCGTGCCTCATGTTGAATAACCACTTTTTAAACCCTCACAGTGACCAAAATTGCCATTTTTTAGAGAGTTTTGATTACTCAAAAGCTTCAATTTTGACCCCTTTGAGGCACAGAAACGACTTTAAAAACACTTATTTTAGTTGACAAAGTCATAATTCACATCCAACAGTCATTTACAGTCAAAAGATTAAATGTTAAAATTTCATCCATATTGACCATTTTGGGATCGTTCGACATGTCCGGAGTCATCGTTTTTCATCCGAGAAATTGATTTTTTGGACTGTACCAAAAATGATTTAAAATGTCAATTGGATCGTGCCTCATGTTGAATAACCACTTTTTAAACCCTCACAGTGACCAAAATTGCCAATTTTACAGAGGTTTGCTTACTCAAAAGCTTCAATTTTGACCCATTTCAGGCACAGAAATGACTTTAGACACACTTATTTTAGTTGACAAAGTCATAATTCACATCCAACAGTCATTTAGAGTCAAAAGATTAAATGTTAAAATTTCATCATTATAGACCATTTTGGGATTGTTCGACAGGTCCGGAGTCATCGTTTTTCATCCGAAAATTGATTTTTTGGACTGTACCAAAAATTATTCAAAATGTCAATTGGATCGTGCCTCATGTTGAATAACCACTTTTTAAACCCTCAGAGTGACCAAAATTGCCATTTTTACAGAGTTTTGCTTACTCAAAAGCTTCAATTTTGACCCGTTTCAGGCACAGAAATGACTTTAAACACACTTATTTTAGTTGACAAAGTCATAATTCACATCCAACAGTCATTTACAGTCAAAAGATTAAATGTTAAAATTTCATCCATATTGACCATTTTGGGATAGTTCGACATGTCCGGAGTCATCGTTTTTCATCCGAAAATTGATTTTTTGGACTGTACCAAAAATGATTCAAAATGTCAATTGGATCGTGCCTCATGTTGAATAACCACTTTTTAAACCCTCACAGTGACCAAAATTGCCATTTTTACAGAGTTTTGCTTACTCAAAAGCTTCAATTTTGACCCCTTTGAGGCACAGAAACGACTTTAAACACACTTATTTTAGTTGACAAAGTCATAATTCACATCCAACAGTCATTTAGAGTCAAAAGATTAAATGTTAAAATTTCATCATTATAGACCATTTTGGGAACGTTCGACATGTCCGGAGTCATCGTTTTTCATCCGAAAATTGATTTTTTGGACTGTACCAAAAATGATTCAAAATGTCAATTGGATCGTGCCTCATGTTGAATAACCACTTTTTAAACCCTCACAGTGACCAAAATTGCCATTTTTACAGAGTTTTGCTTACTCAAAAGCTTCAATTTTGACCCGTTTCAGGCACAGAAATGACTTTAAACACACTTATTTTAGTCGACAAAGTCATAATTCACATCCAACAGTCATTTACAGTCAAAAGATTAAATGTTATAATTTCATCCATTTTGACCTTTTTGGGATCGTTCGACATGTCCGGAGTCATCGTTTTTCATCCGAAAATCGATTTTTTGGACTGTACCAAAAATTATTCAAAATGTCAATTGGATCGTGCCTCATGTTGAATAACCACTTTTTAAACCCTCAGAGTGACCAAAATTGCCATTTTTACAGAGTTTTGCTTACTCAAAAGCTTCAATTTTGACCCGTTTCAGGCACAGAAATGACTTTAAACACACTTATTTTAGTTGACAAAGTCATAATTCACATCCAACAGTCATTTACAGTCAAAAGATTAAATGTTAAAATTTCATCCATATTGACCATTTTGGGATAGTTCGACATGTCCGGAGTCATCGTTTTTCATCCGAAAATTGATTTTTTGGACTGTATCAAAAATGATTCAAAATGTCAATTGGATCGTGCCTCATGTTGAATAACCACTTTTTAAACCCTCACAGTGACCAAAATTGCCATTTTTTAGAGAGTTTTGATTACTCAAAAGCTTCAATTTTGACCCCTTTGAGGCACAGAAACGACTTTAAAAACACTTATTTTAGTTGACAAAGTCATAATTCACATCCAACAGTCATTTACAGTCAAAAGATTAAATGTTAAAATTTCATCCATATTGACCATTTTGGGATCGTTCGACATGTCCGGAGTCATCGTTTTTCATCCGAGAAATTGATTTTTTGGACTGTACCAAAAATGATTCAAAATGTCAATTGGATCGTGCCTCATGTTGAATAACCACTTTTTAAACCCTCACAGTGACCAAAATTGCCAATTTTACAGAGGTTTGCTTACTCAAAAGCTTCAATTTTGACCCATTTCAGGCACAGAAATGACTTTAGACACACTTATTTTAGTTGACAAAGTCATAATTCACATCCAACAGTCATTTAGAGTCAAAAGATTAAATGTTAAAATTTCATCATTATAGACCATTTTGGGATTGTTCGACAGGTCCGGAGTCATCGTTTTTCATCCGAAAATTGATTTTTTGGACTGTACCAAAAATGATTCAAAATGTCAATTGGATCGTGCCTCATGTTGAATAACCACTTTTTAAACCCTCACAGTGACCAAAATTGCCATTTTTACAGAGTTTTGCTTACTCAAAAGCTTCAATTTTGACCCCTTTGAGGCACAGAAACGACTTTAAACACACTTATTTTAGTTGACAAAGTCATAATTCACATCCAACAGTCATTTAGAGTCAAAAGATTAAATGTTAAAATTTCATCATTATAGACCATTTTGGGAACGTTCGACATGTCCGGAGTCATCGTTTTTCATCCGAAAATTGATTTTTTGGACTGTACCAAAAATGATTCAAAATGTCAATTGGATCGTGCCTCATGTTGAATAACCACTTTTTAAACCCTCAGAGTGACCAAAATTGCCATTTTTACAGAGTTTTGCTTACTCAAAAGCTTCAATTTTGACCCCTTTGAGGCACAGAATCGACTTTAAACACACTTATTTTAGTTGACAAAGTCATAATTCACATCCAACAGTCATTTAGAGTCAAAAGATTAAATGTTAAAATTTCATCATTATAGACCATTTTGGGAACGTTCGACAGGTCCGGAGTCATCGTTTTTCATCCGAAAATTTATTTTTTGGACTGTACCAAAAATGATTCAAAATGTCAATTGGATCGTGCCTCATGTTGAATAACCACTTTTTAAACCCTCACAGTGACCAAAATTGCCATTTTTACAGAGTTTTGCTTACTCAAAAGCTTCAATTTTGACCCGTTTCAGGCACAGAAATGACTTTAAACACACTTATTTTAGTTGACAAAGTCATAATTCACATCCAACAGTCATTTACAGTCAAAAGATTAAATGTTAAAATTTCATCCATATTGACCATTTTTTGGATAGTTCCACATGTCCGGAGTCATCGTTTTTCAATCGAAAATTGATTTTTTGGACTGTACCAAAAATGATTCAAAATGTCAATTGGATCGTGCCTCATGTTGAATAACCACTTTTTAAACCCTCACAGTGACCAAAATTTCCAATTTTACAGAGTTTTGCTTACTCAAAAGCTTCAATTTTGACCCGTTTCAGGCACAGAAATGACTTTAAACACACTTATTTTAGTTGACAAAGTCATAATTCACATCCAACAGTCATTTACAGTCAAACGATTAAATGTTAAAATTTCATCCATATTGACCATTTTGGGATAGTTCGACATGTCCGGAGTCATCGTTTTTCATCCGAAAATTGATTTTTTGGACTGTATCAAAAATGATTCAAAATGTCAATTGGATCGTGCCTCATGTTGAATAACCACTTTTTAAACCCTCACAGTGACCAAAATTGCCATTTTTTAGAGAGTTTTGATTACTCAAAAGCTTCAATTTTGACCCCTTTGAGGCACAGAAACGACTTTAAAAACACTTATTTTAGTTGACAAAGTCATAATTCACATCCAACAGTCATTTACAGTCAAAAGATTAAATGTTAAAATTTCATCCATATTGACCATTTTGGGATCGTTCGACATGTCCGGAGTCATCGTTTTTCATCCGAGAAATTAATTTTTTGGACTGTACCAAAAATGATTCAAAATGTCAATTGGATCGTGCCTCATGTTGAATAACCACTTTTTAAACCCTCACAGTGACCAAAATTGCCAATTTTACAGAGGTTTGCTTACTCAAAAGCTTCAATTTTGACCCATTTCAGGCACAGAAATGACTTTAGACACACTTATTTTAGTTGACAAAGTCATAATTCACATCCAACAGTCATTTAGAGTCAAAAGATTAAATGTTAAAATTTCATCATTATAGACCATTTTGGGATTGTTCGACAGGTCCGGAGTCATCGTTTTTCATCCGAAAATTGATTTTTTGGACTGTACCAAAAATGATTCAAAATGTCAATTGGATCGTGCCTCATGTTGAATAACCACTTTTTAAACCCTCAGAGTGACCAAAATTGCCATTTTTACAGAGTTTTGCTTACTCAAAAGCTTCAATTTTGACCCCTTTGAGGCACAGAAACGACTTTAAACACACTTATTTTAGTTGACAAAGTCATAATTCACATCCAACAGTCATTTAGAGTCAAAAGATTAAATGTTAAAATTTCATCATTATAGACCATTTTGGGAACGTTCGACAGGTCCGGAGTCATCGTTTTTCATCCGAAAATTTATTTTTTGGACTGTACCAAAAATTATTCAAAATGTCAATTGGATCGTGCCTCATGTTGAATAACCACTTTTTAAACCCTCAGAGTGACCAAAATTGCCATTTTTACAGAGTTTTGCTTACTCAAAAGCTTCAATTTTGACCCGTTTCAGGCACAGAAATGACTTTAAACACACTTATTTTAGTTGACAAAGTCATAATTCACATCCAACAGTCATTTACAGTCAAAAGATTAAATGTTAAAATTTCATCATTATAGACCATTTTGGGATAGTTCGACATGTCCGGAGTCATCGTTTTTCATCCGAAAATTGATTTTTTGGACTGTATCAAAAATGATTCAAAATGTCAATTGGATCGTGCCTCATGTTGAATAACCACTTTTTAAACCCTCACAGTGACCAAAATTGACATTTTTACAGAGTTTTGATTACTCAAAAGCTTCAATTTTGACCCCTTTGAGGCACAGAAACGACTTTGAAAACACTTATTTTAGTTGACAAAGTCATAATTCACATCCAACAGTCATTTAGAGTCAAAAGATTAAATGTTAAAATTTCATCATTATACACCATTTTGGGAACGTTCGACAGGTCCGGAGTCATCGTTTTTCATCCGAAAATTTATTTTTTGGACTGTACCAAAAATGATTCAAAATGTCAATTGGATCGTGCCTCATGTTGAATAACCACTTTTTAAACCCTCACAGTGACCAAAATTGCCATTTTTACAGAGTTTTGCTTACTCAAAAGCTTCAATTTTGACCCGTTTCAGGCACAGAAATGACTTTAAACACACTTATTTTAGTTGACAAAGTCATAATTCACATCCAACAGTCATTTAGAGTCAAAAGATTAAATGTTAAAATTTCATCATTATAGACCATTTTGGGAACGTTCGACAGGTCCGGAGTCATCGTTTTTCATCCGAAAATTGATTTTTTGGACTGTACCAAAAATTATTCAAAATGTCAATTGGATCGTGCCTCATGTTGAATAACCACTTTTTAAACCCTCAGAGTGACCAAAATTGCCATTTTTACAGAGTTTTGCTTACTCAAAAGCTTCAATTTTGACCCGTTTCAGGCACAGAAATGACTTTAAACACACTTATTTTAGTTGACAAAGTCATAATTCACATCCAACAGTCATTTACAGTCAAACGATTAAATGTTAAAATTTCATCCATATTGACCATTTTGGGATAGTTCGACATGTCCGGAGTCATCGTTTTTCATCCGAAAATTGATTTTTTGGACTGTATCAAAAATGATTCAAAATGTCAATTGGATCGTGCCTCATGTTGAATAACCACTTTTTAAACCCTCACAGTGACCAAAATTGACATTTTTACAGAGTTTTGATTACTCAAAAGCTTCAATTTTGACCCCTTTGAGGCACAGAAACGACTTTAAAAACACTTATTTTAGTTGACAAAGTCATAATTCACATCCAACAGTCATTTAGAGTCAAAAGATTAAATGTTAAAATTTCATCCATATTGACCATTTTGGGATCGTTCGACATGTCCGGAGTCATCGTTTTTCATCCGAAAATTAATTTTTTGGACTGTACCAAAAATGATTCAAAATGTCAATTGGATCGTGCCTCATGTTGAATAACCACTTTTTAAACCCTCACAGTGACCAAAATTGCCAATTTTACAGAGGTTTGCTTACTCAAAAGCTTCAATTTTGACCCGTTTCAGGCACAGAAATGACTTTAGACACACTTATTTTAGTTGACAAAGTCATAATTCACATCCAACAGTCATTTACAGTCAAAAGATTAAATGTTAAAATTTCATCCATATTGACCATTTTGGGATAGTTCGACAGGTCCGGAGTCATCGTTTTTCAATCGAAAATTGATTTTTTGGACTGTACCAAAAATGATTCAAAATGTCAATTGGATCGTGCCTCATGTTGAATAACCACTTTTTAAACCCTCACAGTGACCAAAATTGCCATTTTTACAGAGTTTTGCTTACTCAAAAGCTTCAATTTTGACCCGTTTCAGGCACAGAAATGACTTTAAACACACTTATTTTAGTCGACAAAGTCATAATTCACATCCAACAGTCATTTACAGTCAAAAGATTAAATGTTAAAATTTCATCCATTTTGACCTTTTTGGGATCGTTCGACATGTCCGGAGTCATCGTTTTTCATCCGAAAATTGATTTTTTGGACTGTACCAAAAATTATTCAAAATGTCAATTGGATCGTGCCTCATGTTGAATAACCACTTTTTAAACCCTCACAGTGACCAAAATTGCCATTTTTACAGAGTTTTGCTTACTCAAAAGCTTCAATTTTGACCCGTTTCAGGCACAGAAATGACTTTAAACACACTTATTTTAGTCGACAAAGTCATAATTCACATCCAACAGTCATTTACAGTCAAAAGATTAAATGTTATAATTTCATCCATTTTGACCTTTTTGGGATCGTTCGACATGTCCGGAGTCATCGTTTTTCATCCGAAAATCGATTTTTTGGACTGTACCAAAAATTATTCAAAATGTCAATTGGATCGTGCCTCATGTTGAATAACCACTTTTTAAACCCTCAGAGTGACCAAAATTGCCATTTTTACAGAGTTTTGCTTACTCAAAAGCTTCAATTTTGACCCGTTTCAGGCACAGAAATGACTTTAAACACACTTATTTTAGTTGACAAAGTCATAATTCACATCCAACAGTCATTTACAGTCAAAAGATTAAATGTTAAAATTTCATCCATATTGACCATTTTGGGATAGTTCGACATGTCCGGAGTCATCGTTTTTCATCCGAAAATTGATTTTTTGGACTGTATCAAAAATGATTCAAAATGTCAATTGGATCGTGCCTCATGTTGAATAACCACTTTTTAAACCCTCACAGTGACCAAAATTGCCATTTTTTAGAGAGTTTTGATTACTCAAAAGCTTCAATTTTGACCCCTTTGAGGCACAGAAACGACTTTAAAAACACTTATTTTAGTTGACAAAGTCATAATTCACATCCAACAGTCATTTACAGTCAAAAGATTAAATGTTAAAATTTCATCCATATTGACCATTTTGGGATCGTTCGACATGTCCGGAGTCATCGTTTTTCATCCGAGAAATTGATTTTTTGGACTGTACCAAAAATGATTCAAAATGTCAATTGGATCGTGCCTCATGTTGAATAACCACTTTTTAAACCCTCACAGTGACCAAAATTGCCAATTTTACAGAGGTTTGCTTACTCAAAAGCTTCAATTTTGACCCATTTCAGGCACAGAAATGACTTTAGACACACTTATTTTAGTTGACAAAGTCATAATTCACATCCAACAGTCATTTAGAGTCAAAAGATTAAATGTTAAAATTTCATCATTATAGACCATTTTGGGATTGTTCGACAGGTCCGGAGTCATCGTTTTTCATCCGAAAATTGATTTTTTGGACTGTACCAAAAATGATTCAAAATGTCAATTGGATCGTGCCTCATGTTGAATAACCACTTTTTAAACCCTCAGAGTGACCAAAATTGCCATTTTTACAGAGTTTTGCTTACTCAAAAGCTTCAATTTTGACCCCTTTGAGGCACAGAATCGACTTTAAACACACTTATTTTAGTTGACAAAGTCATAATTCACATCCAACAGTCATTTAGAGTCAAAAGATTAAATGTTAAAATTTCATCATTATAGACCATTTTGGGAACGTTCGACAGGTCCGGAGTCATCGTTTTTCATCCGAAAATTTATTTTTTGGACTGTACCAAAAATGATTCAAAATGTCAATTGGATCGTGCCTCATGTTGAATAACCACTTTTTAAACCCTCACAGTGACCAAAATTGCCATTTTTACAGAGTTTTGCTTACTCAAAAGCTTCAATTTTGACCCGTTTCAGGCACAGAAATGACTTTAAACACACTTATTTTAGTTGACAAAGTCATAATTCACATCCAACAGTCATTTACAGTCAAAAGATTAAATGTTAAAATTTCATCCATATTGACCATTTTTTGGATAGTTCCACATGTCCGGAGTCATCGTTTTTCAATCGAAAATTGATTTTTTGGACTGTACCAAAAATGATTCAAAATGTCAATTGGATCGTGCCTCATGTTGAATAACCACTTTTTAAACCCTCAGAGTGACCAAAATTGCCATTTTTACAGAGTTTTGCTTACTCAAAAGCTTCAATTTTGACCCCTTTGAGGCACAGAAACGACTTTGAAAACACTTATTTTAGTTGACAAAGTCATAATTCACATCCAACAGTCATTTAGAGTCAAAAGATTAAATGTTAAAATTTCATCATTATAGACCATTTTGGGAACGTTCGACAGGTCCGGAGTCATTGTTTTTCATCCGAAAATTTATTTTTTGGACTGTACCAAAAATGATTCAAAATGTCAATTGGATCGTGCCTCATGTTGAATAACCACTTTTTAAACCCTCACAGTGACCAAAATTGCAATTTTTACAGAGTTTTGCTTACTCAAAAGCTTCAATTTTGACCCGTTTCAGGCACAGAAATGACTTTAAACACACTTATTTTAGTCGACAAAGTCATAATTCACATCCAACAGTCATTTACAGTCAAAAGATTAAATGTTAAAATTTCATCCATTTTGACCTTTTTGGGATCGTTCGACATGTCCGGAGTCATCGTTTTTCATCCGAAAATTGATTTTTTGGACTGTACCAAAAATGATTCAAAATGTCAATTGGATCGTGCCTCATGTTGAATAACCACTTTTTAAACCCTCACAGTGACCAAAATTGCCATTTTTACAGAGTTTTGCTTACTCAAAAGCTTCAATTTTGACCCGTTTCAGGCACAGAAATGACTTTAAACACACTTATTTTAGTCGACAAAGTAATAATTCACATCCAACAGTCATTTACAGTCAAAAGATTAAATGTTAAAATTTCATCCATTTTGACCTTTTTGGGATCGTTCGACATGTCCGGAGTCATCGTTTTTCATCCGAAAATTGATTTTTTGGACTGTACCAAAAATTATTCAAAATGTCAATTGGATCGTGCCTCATGTTGAATAACCACTTTTTAAACCCTCAGAGTGACCAAAATTGCCATTTTTACAGAGTTTTGCTTACTCAAAAGCTTCAATTTTGACCCGTTTCAGGCACAGTAATGACTTTAAACACACTTATTTTAGTTGACAAAGTCATAATTCACATCCAACTGTCATTTACAGTCAAAAGATTAAATGTTAAAATTTCATCCATATTGACCATTTTGGGATAATTCGACATGTCCGGAGTCATCGTTTTTCATCCGAAAATTGATTTTTTGGACTGTACCAAAAATGATTCAAAATGTCAATTGGATCGTGCGTCATGTTGAATAACCACTTTTTAAACCCTCACAGTGACCAAAATTGCCATTTTTACAGAGTTTTGCTTACTCAAAAGCTTCAATTTTGACCCGTTTCAGGCACAGAAATGACTTTAAACACACTTATTTTAGTTGACAAAGTCATAATTCACATCCAACAGTCATTTACAGTCAAAAGATTAAATGTTAAAATTTCATCCATTTTGACCTTTTTGGGATCGTTCGACATGTCCGGAGTCATCGTTTTTCATCCGAAAATTGATTTTTTGGACTGTACCAAAAATGATTCAAAATGTCAATTGGATCGTGCCTCATGTTGAATAACCACTTTTTAAACCCTCACAGTGACCAAAATTGCCAATTTTACAGAGTTTTGCTTACTCAAAAGCTTCAATTTTGACCCATTTCAGGCACAGAAATGACTTTAGACACACTTATTTTAGTTGACAAAGTCATAATTCACATCCAACAGTCATTTAGAGTCAAAAGATTAAATGTTAAAATTTCATCATTATAGACCATTTTGGGATTGTTCGACAGGTCCGGAGTCATCGTTTTTCATCCGAAAATTGATTTTTTGGACTGTACCAAAAATGATTCAAAATGTCAATTGGATCGTGCCTCATGTTGAATAACCACTTTTTAAACCCTCAGAGTGACCAAAATTGCCATTTTTACAGAGTTTTGCTTACTCAAAAGCTTCAATTTTGACCCGTTTCAGGCACAGAAATGACTTTAAACACACTTATTTTAGTTGACAAAGTCATAATTCACATCCAACAGTCATTTACAGTCAAAAGATTAAATGTTAAAATTTCATCCATTTTGACCTTTTTGGGATCGTTCGACATGTCCGGAGTCATCGTTTTTCATCCGAAAATTGATTTTTTGGACTGTACCAAAAATGATTCAAAATGTCAATTGGATCGTGCCTCATGTTGAATAACCACTTTTTAAACCCTCACAGTGACCAAAATTGCCATTTTTACAGAGTTTTGCTTACTCAAAAGCTTCAATTTTGACCCCTTTGAGGCACAGAAACGACTTTAAACACACTTATTTTAGTTGACAAAGTCATAATTCACATCCAACAGTCATTTAGAGTCAAAAGATTAAATGTTAAAATTTCATCATTATAGACCATTTTGGGAACGTTCGACAGGTCCGGAGTCATTGTTTTTCATCCGAAAATTTATTTTTTGGACTGTACCAAAAATGATTCAAAATGTCAATTGGATCGTGCCTCATGTTGAATAACCACTTTTTAAACCCTCACAGTGACCAAAATTGCCATTTTTACAGAGTTTTGCTTACTCAAAAGCTTCAATTTTGACCCGTTTCAGGCACAGAAATGACTTTAAACACACTTATTTTAGTTGACAAAGTCATAATTCACATCCAACAGTCATTTACAGTCAAAAGATTAAATGTTAAAATTTCATCCATATTGACCATTTTGGGATAGTTCGACATGTCCGGAGTCATCGTTTTTCGATCGCAAATTGATTTTTTGGACTGTACCAAAAATGATTCAAAATGTCAATTGGATCGTGCCTCATGTTGAATAACCACTTTTTAAACCCTCACAGTGACCAAAATTGCCATTTTTACAGAGTTTTGCTTACTCAAAAGCTTCAATTTTGACCCGTTTCAGGCACAGAAATTACTTTAAACACACTTATTTTAGTCGACAAAGTCATAATTCACATCCAACAGTCATTTACAGTCAAAAGATTAAATGTTAAAATTTCATCCATTTTGACCTTTTTGGGATCGTTCGACATGTCCGGAGTCATCGTTTTTCATCCGAAAATTGATTTTTTTGGACTGTACCAAAAATTATTCAAAATGTCAATTGGATCGTGCCTCATGTTGAATAACCACTTTTTAAACCCTCACAGTGACCAAAATTGCCATTTTTACAGAGTTTTGCTTACTCAAAAGCTTCAATTTTGACCCCTTTGAGGCACAGAAATGACTTTAAACACACTTATTTTAGTTGAGATAGTCATAATTCATATCCAACAGTCATTTAGAGTCAAAAGATTAAATGTTAAAATTTCATCCATATTGACCATTTTGGGATCATTCGACATGTCCGGAGTCATCGTTTTTCATCCGAAAATTGATTTTTTGGACTGTACCAAAAATGATTCAAAATGTCAATTGGATCGTGCCTCATGTTGAATAACCACTTTTTAAACCCTCAGAGTGACCAAAATTGCCATTTTTACAGAGTTTTGCTTACTCAAAAGCTTCAATTTTGACCCGTTTCAGGCACAGTAATGACTTTAAACACACTTATTTTAGTTGACAAAGTCATAATTCACATCCAACTGTCATTTACAGTCAAAAGATTAAATGTTAAAATTTCATCCATATTGACCATTTTGGGATAGTTCGACATGTCCGGAGTCATCGTTTTTCATCCGAAAATTGATTTTTTGGACTGTACCAAAAATGATTCAAAATGTCAATTGGATCGTGCCTCATGTTGAATAACCACTTTTTAAACCCTCACAGTGACCAAAATTGCCATTTTTACAGAGTTTTGTTTACTGAAAAGCTTCAATTTTGACCCCTTTGAGGCACAGAAACGACTTTAAACACACTTATTTTAGTTGACAAAGTCATAATTCACATCCAACAGTCATTTAGAGTCAAAAGATTAAATGTTAAAATTTCATCATTATAGACCATTTTGGGAACGTTCGACAGGTCTGGAGTCATCGTTTTTCATCCGAAAATTTATTTTTTGGACTGTACCAAAAATGATTCAAAATGTCAATTGGATCGTGCCTCATGTTGAATAACCACTTTTTAAACCCTCACAGTGACCAAAATTGCCATTTTTACAGAGTTTTGCTTACTCAAAAGCTTCAATTTTGACCCGTTTCAGGCACAGAAATGACTTTAAACACACTTATTTTAGTCGACAAAGTCATAATTCACATCCAACAGTCATTTACAGTCAAAAGATTAAATGTTAAAATTTCATCCATTTTAACCTTTTTGGGATCGTTCGACATGTCCGGAGTCATCGTTTTTCATCCGAAAATTGATTTTTTGGACTGTACCAAAAATGATTCAAAATGTCAATTGGATCGTGCCTCATGTTGAATAACCACTTTTTAAACCCTCACAGTGACCAAAATTGCCATTTTTACAGAGTTTTGCTTACTCAAAAGCTTCAATTTTGACCCGTTTCAGGCACAGAAATGACTTTAAACACACTTATTTTAGTCGACAAAGTCATAATTCACATCCAACAGTCATTTACAGTCAAAAGATTAAATGTTAAAATTTCATCCATTTTGACCTTTTTGGGTTCGTTCGACATGTCCGGAGTCATCGTTTTTCATCCGAAAATTGATTTTTTGGACTGTACCAAAAATTATTCAAAATGTCAATTGGATCGTGCCTCATGTTGAATAACCACTTTTTAAACCCTCACAGTGACCAAAATTGCCATTTTTACAGAGTTTTGCTTACTCAAAAGCTTCAATTTTGACCCCTTTGAGGCACAGAAATGACTTTAAACACACTTATTTTAGTTGACAAAGTCATAATTCACATCCAACAGTCATTTAGAGTCAAAAGATTAAATGTTAAAATATCATCCATATTGACCATTTTGGGATCATTCGACATGTCCGGAGTCATCGTTTTTCATCCGAAAATTGATTTTTTGGACTGTACCAAAAATGATTCAAAATGTCAATTGGATCGTGCCTCATGTTGAATAACCACTTTTTAAACCCTCAGAGTGACCAAAATTGCCATTTTTACAGAGTTTTGCTTACTCAAAAGCTTCAATTTTGACCCGTTTCAGGCACAGTAATGACTTTAAACACACTTATTTTAGTTGACAAAGTCATAATTCACATCCAACTGTCATTTACAGTCAAAAGATTAAATGTTAAAATTTCATCCATATTGACCATTTTGGGATAGTTCGACATGTCCGGAGTCATCGTTTTTCATCCGAAAATTGATTTTTTGGACTGTACCAAAAATGATTCAAAATGTCAATTGGATCGTGCCTCATGTTGAATAACCACTTTTTAAACCCTCACAGTGACCAAAATTGCCATTTTTACAGAGTTTTGCTTACTCAAAAGCTTCAATTTTGACCCGTTTCAGGCACAGAAATGACTTTAAACACACTTATTTTAGTCGACAAAGTCATAATTCACATCCAACAGTCATTTACAGTCAAAAGATTTAAATGTTAAAATTTAATCCATTTTGACCTTTTTGGGATCGTTCGACATGTCCGGAGTCATCGTTTTTCATCCGAAAATTGATTTTTTGGACTGTACTAAAAATGATTCAAAATGTCAATTGGATCGTGCCTCATGTTGAATAACCACTTTTTAAACCCTCACAGTGACCAAAATTGCCATTTTTACAGAGTTTTGCTTACTCAAAAGCTTCAATTTTGACCCGTTTCTGTCACAGAAATGACTTTAAACACACTTATTTTAGTCGACAAAGTAATAATTCACATCCAACAGTCATTTACAGTCAAAAGATTAAATGTTAAAATTTCATCCATTTTGACCTTTTTGGGATCGTTCGACATGTCCGGAGTCATCGTTTTTCATCCGAAAATTGATTTTTTGGACTGTACCAAAAATTATTCAAAATGTCAATTGGATCGTGCCTCATGTTGAATAACCACTTTTTAAACCCTCAGAGTGACCAAAATTGCCATTTTTACAGAGTTTTGCTTACTCAAAAGCTTCAATTTTGACCCGTTTCAGGCACAGTAATGACTTTAAACACACTTATTTTAGTTGACAAAGTCATAATTCACATCCAACTGTCATTTACCGTCAAAAGATTAAATGTTAAAATTTCATCCATATTGACCATTTTGGGATAATTCGACATGTCCGGAGTCATCGTTTTTCATCCGAAAATTGATTTTTTGGACTGTACCAAAAATGATTCAAAATGTCAATTGGATCGTGCGTCATGTTGAATAACCACTTTTTAAACCCTCACAGTGACCAAAATTGCCATTTTTACAGAGTTTTGCTTACTCAAAAGCTTCAATTTTGACCCGTTTCAGGCACAGAAATGACTTTAAACACACTTATTTTAGTTGACAAAGTCATAATTCACATCCAACAGTCATTTACAGTCAAAAGATTAAATGTTAAAATTTCATCCATTTTGACCTTTTTGGGATCGTTCGACATGTCCGGAGTCATCGTTTTTCATCCGAAAATTGATTTTTTGGACTGTACCAAAAATGATTCAAAATGTCAATTGGATCGTGCCTCATGTTGAATAACCACTTTTTAAACCCTCACAGTGACCAAAATTGCCAATTTTACAGAGTTTTGCTTACTCAAAAGCTTCAATTTTGACCCATTTCAGGCACAGAAATGACTTTAGACACACTTATTTTAGTTGACAAAGTCATAATTCACATCCAACAGTCATTTAGAGTCAAAAGATTAAATGTTAAAATTTCATCATTATAGACCATTTTGGGATTGTTCGACAGGTCCGGAGTCATCGTTTTTCATCCGAAAATTGATTTTTTGGACTGTACCAAAAATGATTCAAAATGTCAATTGGATCGTGCCTCATGTTGAATAGCCACTTTTTAAACCCTCAGAGTGACCAAAATTGCCATTTTTACAGAGTTTTGCTTACTCAAAAGCTTCAATTTTGACCCCTTTGAGGCACAGAAATGACTTTAAACACACTTATTTTAGTTGACAAAGTCATAATTCACATCCAACAGTCATTTAGAGTCAAAAGATTAAATGTTAAAATTTCATCCATATTGACCATTTTGGGATCATTCGACATGTCCGGAGTCATCGTTTTTCTTCCGAAAATTGATTTTTTGGACTGTACCAAAAATGATTCAAAATGTCAATTGGATCGTGCCTCATGTTGAATAACCACTTTTTAAACCCTCACAGTGACCAAAATTGCCATTTTTACAGAGTTTTGTTTACTCAAAAGCTTCAATTTTGACCCCTTTGAGGCACAGAAACGACTTTAAACACACTTATTTTAGTTGACAAAGTCATAATTCACATCCAACAGTCATTTAGAGTCAAAAGATTAAATGTTAAAATTTCATCCATATTGACCATTTTGGGATCATTCGACATGTCCGGAGTCATCGTTTTTCATCCGAAAATGGATTTTTTGGACTGTACCAAAAATGATTCAAAATGTCAATTGGATCGTGCCTCATGTTGAATAACCACTTTTTAAACCCTCAGAGTGACCAAAATTGCCATTTTTACAGAGTTTTGCTTACTCAAAAGCTTCAATTTTGACCCCTTTGAGGCACAGAAATGACTTTAAACATACTTATTTTAGTTGACAAAGTCATAATTCACATCCAACAGTCATTTAGAGTCAAAAGATTAAATGTTAAAATTTCATCATTATAGACCATTTTGGGAACGTTCGACAGGTCCGGAGTCATCGTTTTTCATCCGAAAATTTATTTTTTGGACTGTACCAAAAATGATTCAAAATGTCAATTGGATCGTGCCTCATGTTGAATAACCACTTTTTAAACCCTCACAGTGACCAAAATTGCCATTTTTACAGAGTTTTGCTTACTCAAAAGCTTCAATTTTGACCCGTTTCAGGCACAGAAATGACTTTAAACACACTTATTTTAGTCGACAAAGTCATAATTCACATCCAACAGTCATTTACAGTCAAAAGATTAAATGTTAAAATTTCATCCATTTTAACCTTTTTGGGATCGTTCGACATGTCCGGAGTCATCGTTTTTCATCCGAAAATTGATTTTTTGGACTGTACCAAAAATGATTCAAAATGTCAATTGGATCGTGCCTCATGTTGAATAACCACTTTTTAAACCCTCACAGTGACCAAAATTGCCATTTTTACAGAGTTTTGCTTACTCAAAAGCTTCAATTTTGACCCGTTTCAGGCACAGAAATGACTTTAAACACACTTATTTTAGTCGACAAAGTCATAATTCACATCCAACAGTCATTTACAGTCAAAAGATTAAATGTTAAAATTTCATCCATTTTGACCTTTTTGGGATCGTTCGACATGTCCGGAGTCATCGTTTTTCATCCGAAAATTGATTTTTTGGACTGTACCAAAAATTATTCAAAATGTCAATTGGATCGTGCCTCATGTTGAATAACCACTTTTTAAACCCTCACAGTGACCAAAATTGCCATTTTTACAGAGTTTTGCTTACTCAAAAGCTTCAATTTTGACCCCTTTGAGGCACAGAAATGACTTTAAACACACTTATTTTAGTTGACAAAGTCATAATTCACATCCAACAGTCATTTAGAGTCAAAAGATTAAATGTTAAAATTTCATCCATATTGACCATTTTGGGATCATTCGACATGTCCGGAGTCATCGTTTTTCATCCGAAAATTGATTTTTTGGACTGTACCAAAAATGATTCAAAATGTCAATTGGATCGTGTCTCATGTTGAATAACCACTTTTTAAACCCTCAGAGTGACCAAAATTGCCATTTTTACAGAGTTTTGCTTACTCAAAAGCTTCAATTTTGACCCGTTTCAGGCACAGTAATGACTTTAAACACACTTATTTTAGTTGACAAAGTCATAATTCACATCCAACTGTCATTTACAGTCAAAAGATTAAATGTTAAAATTTCATCCATATTGACCATTTTGGGATAGTTCGACATGTCCGGAGTCATCGTTTTTCATCCGAAAATTGATTTTTTGGACTGTACCAAAAATGATTCAAAATGTCAATTGGATCGTGCCTCATGTTGAATAACCACTTTTTAAACCCTCACAGTGACCAAAATTGCCATTTTTACAGAGTTTTGCTTACTCAAAAGCTTCAATTTTGACCCGTTTCAGGCACAGAAATGACTTTAAACACACTTATTTTAGTCGACAAAGTCATAATTCACATCCAACAGTCATTTACAGTCAAAAGATTAAATGTTAAAATTTCATCCATTTTGACCTTTTTGGGATCGTTCGACATGTCCGGAGTCATCGTTTTTCATCCGAAAATTGATTTTTTGGACTGTACCAAAAATGATTCAAAATGTCAATTGGATCGTGCCTCATGTTGAATAACCACTTTTTAAACCCTCACAGTGACCAAAATTGCCATTTTTACAGAGTTTTGCTTACTCAAAAGCTTCAATTCTGACCCGTTTCAGGCACAGAAATGACTTTAAACACACCTATTTTAGTCGACAAAGTAATAATTCACATCCAACAGTCATTTACAGTCAAAAGATTAAATGTTAAAATTTCATCCATTTTGACCTTTTTGGGATCGTTCGACATGTCCGGAGTCATCGTTTTTCATCCGAAAATTGATTTTTTGGACTGTACCAAAAATTATTCAAAATGTCAATTGGATCGTGCCTCATGTTGAATAACTACTTTTTAAACCCTCAGAGTGACCAAAATTGCCATTTTTACAGAGTTTTGCTTACTCAAAAGCTTCAATTTTGACCCGTTTCAGGCACAGTAATGACTTTAAACACACTTATTTTAGTTGACAAAGTCATAATTCACATCCAACTGTCATTTACCGTCAAAAGATTAAATGTTAAAATTTCATCCATATTGACCATTTTGGGATAATTCGACATGTCCGGAGTCATCGTTTTTCATCCGAAAATTGATTTTTTGGACTGTACCAAAAATGATTCAAAATGTCAATTGGATCGTGCGTCATGTTGAATAACCACTTTTTAAACCCTCACAGTGACCAAAATTGCCATTTTTACAGAGTTTTGCTTACTCAAAAGCTTCAATTTTGACCCGTTTCAGGCACAGAAATGACTTTAAACACACTTATTTTAGTTGACAAAGTCATAATTCACATCCAACAGTCATTTACAGTCAAAAGATTAAATGTTAAAATTTCATCCATTTTGACCTTTTTGGGATCGTTCGACATGTCCGGAGTCATCGTTTTTCATCCGAAAATTGATTTTTTGGACTGTACCAAAAATGATTCAAAATGTCAATTGGATCGTGCCTCATGTTGAATAACCACTTTTTAAACCCTCACAGTGACCAAAATTGCCAATTTTACAGAGTTTTGCTTACTCAAAAGCTTCAATTTTGACCCATTTCAGGCACAGAAATGACTTTAGACACACTTATTTTAGTTGACAAAGTCATAATTCACATCCAACAGTCATTTAGAGTCAAAAGATTAAATGTTAAAATTTCATCATTATAGACCATTTTGGGATTGTTCGACAGGTCCGGAGTCATCGTTTTTCATCCGAAAATTGATTTTTTGGACTGTACCAAAAATGATTCAAAATGTCAATTGGATCGTGCCTCATGTTGAATAACCACTTTTTAAACCCTCAGAGTGACCAAAATTGCCATTTTTACAGAGTTTTGCTTACTCAAAAGCTTCAATTTTGACCCCTTTGAGGCACAGAAATGACTTTAAACACACTTATTTTAGTTGACAAAGTCATAATTCACATCCAACAGTCATTTAGAGTCAAAAGATTAAATGTTAAAATTTCATCCATATTGACCATTTTGGGATCATTCGACATGTCCGGAGTCATCGTTTTTCTTCCGAAAATTGATTTTTTGGACTGTACCAAAAATGATTCAAAATGTCAATTGGATCGTGCCTCATGTTGAATAACCACTTTTTAAACCCTCACAGTGACCAAAATTGCCATTTTTACAGAGTTTTGTTTACTCAAAAGCTTCAATTTTGACCCCTTTGAGGCACAGAAACGACTTTAAACACACTTATTTTAGTTGACAAAGTCATAATTCACATCCAACAGTCATTTAGAGTCAAAAGATTAAATGTTAAAATTTCATCCATATTGACCATTTTGGGATCATTCGACATGTCCGGAGTCATCGTTTTTCATCCGAAAATGGATTTTTTGGACTGTACCAAAAATGATTCAAAATGTCAATTGGATCGTGCCTCATGTTGAATAACCACTTTTTAAACCCTCAGAGTGACCAAAATTGCCATTTTTACAGAGTTTTGCTTACTCAAAAGCTTCAATTTTGACCCCTTTGAGGCACAGAAATGACTTTAAACATACTTATTTTAGTTGACAAAGTCATAATTCACATCCAACAGTCATTTAGAGTCAAAAGATTAAATGTTAAAATTTCATCATTATAGACCATTTTGGGAACGTTCGACAGGTCCGGAGTCATCGTTTTTCATCCGAAAATTTATTTTTTGGACTGTACCAAAAATGATTCAAAATGTCAATTGGATCGTGCCTCATGTTGAATAACCACTTTTTAAACCCTCACAGTGACCAAAATTGCCATTTTTACAGAGTTTTGCTTACTCAAAAGCTTCAATTTTGACCCGTTTCAGGCACAGAAATGACTTTAAACACACTTATTTTAGTCGACAAAGTCATAATTCACATCCAACAGTCATTTACAGTCAAAAGATTAAATGTTAAAATTTCATCCATTTTAACCTTTTTGGGATCGTTCGACATGTCCGGAGTCATCGTTTTTCATCCGAAAATTGATTTTTTGGACTGTACCAAAAATGATTCAAAATGTCAATTGGATCGTGCCTCATGTTGAATAACCACTTTTTAAACCCTCACAGTGACCAAAATTGCCATTTTTACAGAGTTTTGCTTACTCAAAAGCTTCAATTTTGACCCGTTTCAGGCACAGAAATGACTTTAAACACACTTATTTTAGTCGACAAAGTCATAATTCACATCCAACAGTCATTTACAGTCAAAAGATTAAATGTTAAAATTTCATCCATTTTGACCTTTTTGGGATCGTTCGACATGTCCGGAGTCATCGTTTTTCATCCGAAAATTGATTTTTTGGACTGTACCAAAAATTATTCAAAATGTCAATTGGATCGTGCCTCATGTTGAATAACCACTTTTTAAACCCTCACAGTGACCAAAATTGCCATTTTTACAGAGTTTTGCTTACTCAAAAGCTTCAATTTTGACCCCTTTGAGGCACAGAAATGACTTTAAACACACTTATTTTAGTTGACAAAGTCATAATTCACATCCAACAGTCATTTAGAGTCAAAAGATTAAATGTTAAAATTTCATCCATATTGACCATTTTGGGATCATTCGACATGTCCGGAGTCATCGTTTTTCATCCGAAAATTGATTTTTTGGACTGTACCAAAAATGATTCAAAATGTCAATTGGATCGTGTCTCATGTTGAATAACCACTTTTTAAACCCTCAGAGTGACCAAAATTGCCATTTTTACAGAGTTTTGCTTACTCAAAAGCTTCAATTTTGACCCGTTTCAGGCACAGTAATGACTTTAAACACACTTATTTTAGTTGACAAAGTCATAATTCACATCCAACTGTCATTTACAGTCAAAAGATTAAATGTTAAAATTTCATCCATATTGACCATTTTGGGATAGTTCGACATGTCCGGAGTCATCGTTTTTCATCCGAAAATTGATTTTTTGGACTGTACCAAAAATGATTCAAAATGTCAATTGGATCGTGCCTCATGTTGAATAACCACTTTTTAAACCCTCACAGTGACCAAAATTGCCATTTTTACAGAGTTTTGCTTACTCAAAAGCTTCAATTTTGACCCGTTTCAGGCACAGAAATGACTTTAAACACACTTATTTTAGTCGACAAAGTCATAATTCACATCCAACAGTCATTTACAGTCAAAAGATTAAATGTTAAAATTTCATCCATTTTGACCTTTTTGGGATCGTTCGACATGTCCGGAGTCATCGTTTTTCATCCGAAAATTGATTTTTTGGACTGTACCAAAAATGATTCAAAATGTCAATTGGATCGTGCCTCATGTTGAATAACCACTTTTTAAACCCTCACAGTGACCAAAATTGCCATTTTTACAGAGTTTTGCTTACTCAAAAGCTTCAATTCTGACCCGTTTCAGGCACAGAAATGACTTTAAACACACCTATTTTAGTCGACAAAGTAATAATTCACATCCAACAGTCATTTACAGTCAAAAGATTAAATGTTAAAATTTCATCCATTTTGACCTTTTTGGGATCGTTCGACATGTCCGGAGTCATCGTTTTTCATCCGAAAATTGATTTTTTGGACTGTACCAAAAATTATTCAAAATGTCAATTGGATCGTGCCTCATGTTGAATAACTACTTTTTAAACCCTCAGAGTGACCAAAATTGCCATTTTTACAGAGTTTTGCTTACTCAAAAGCTTCAATTTTGACCCGTTTCAGGCACAGTAATGACTTTAAACACACTTATTTTAGTTGACAAAGTCATAATTCACATCCAACTGTCATTTACAGTCAAAAGATTAAATGTTAAAATTTCATCCATATTGACCATTTTGGGATAGTTCGACATGTCCGGAGTCATCGTTTTTCATCAGAAAATTGATTTTTTGGACTGTACCAAAAATGATTCAAAATGTCAATTGGATCGTGCTTCATGTTGAATAACCACTTTTTAAACCCTCACAGTGACCAAAATTGCCATTTTTACAGAGTTTTGCTTACTCAAAAGCTTCAATTTTGACCCGTTTCAGGCACAGAAATGACTTTAAACACACTTATTTTAGTTGACAAAGTCATAATTCACATCCAACAGTCATTTACAGTCAAAGGATTAAATGTTAAAATTTCATCCATTTTGACCTTTTTGGGATCGTTCGACATGTCCGGAGTCATCGTTTTTCATCCGAAAATTGATTTTTTGGACTGTACCAAAAATGATTCAAAATGTCAATTGGATCGTGCCTCATGTTGAATAACCACTTTTTAAACCCTCACAGTGACCAAAATTGCCATTTTTACAGAGTTTTGCTTACTCAAAAGCTTCAATTTTGACCCGTTTCAGGCACAGAAATGACTTTAAACACACTTATTTTAGTTGACAATGTCATAATTCACATCCAACAGTCATTTACAGTCAAAAGATTAAATGTTAAAATTTCATCCATATTGACCATTTTGGGATAGTTCGACATGTCCGGAGTCATCGTTTTTCGATCGCAAATTGATTTTTTGGACTGTACCAAAAATGATTCAAAATGTCAATTGGATCGTGCCTCATGTTGAATAACCACTTTTTAAACCCTCACAGTGACCAAAATTGCCATTTTTACAGAGTTTTGCTTACTCAAAAGCTTCAATTTTGACCCGTTTCAGGCACAGAAATGACTTTAAACACACTTATTTTAGTCGACAAAGTCATAATTCACATCCAACAGTCATTTACAGTCAAAAGATTAAATGTTAAAATTTCATCCATTTTAACCTTTTTGGGATCGTTCGACATGTCCGGAGTCATCGTTTTTCATCCGAAAATTGATTTTTTGGACTGTACCAAAAATGATTCAAAATGTCAATTGGATCGTGCCTCATGTTGAATAACCACTTTTTAAACCCTCACAGTGACCAAAATTGCCATTTTTACAGAGTTTTGCTTACTCAAAAGCTTCAATTTTGACCCGTTTCAGGCACAGAAATGACTTTAAACACACTTATTTTAGTCGACAAAGTCATAATTCACATCCAACAGTCATTTACAGTCAAAAGATTAAATGTTAAAATTTCATCCATTTTGACCTTTTTGGGATCGTTCGACATGTCCGGAGTCATCGTTTTTCATCCGAAAATTGATTTTTTGGACTGTACCAAAAATGATTCAAAATGTCAATTGGATCGTGCCTCATGTTGAATAACCACTTTTTAAACCCTCACAGTGACCAAAATTGCCATTTTTACAGAGTTTTGCTTACTCAAAAGCTTCAATTTTGACCCGTTTCAGGCACAGAAATGACTTTAAACACACTTATTTTAGTCGACAAAGTAATAATTCACATCCAACAGTCATTTACAGTCAAAAGATTAAATGTTAAAATTTCATCCATTTTGACCTTTTTGGGATCGTTCGACATGTCCGGAGTCATCGTTTTTCATCCGAAAATTGATTTTTTGGACTGTACCAAAAATTATTCAAAATGTCAATTGGATCGTGCCTCATGTTGAATAACCACTTTTTAAACCCTCAGAGTGACCAAAATTGCCATTTTTACAGAGTTTTGCTTACTCAAAAGCTTCAATTTTGACCCGTTTCAGGCACAGTAATGACTTTAAACACACTTATTTTAGTTGACAAAGTCATAATTCACATCCAACTGTCATTTACAGTCAAAAGATTAAATGTTAAAATTTCATCCATATTGACCATTTTGGGATAATTCGACATGTCCGGAGTCATCGTTTTTCATCCGAAAATTGATTTTTTGGACTGTACCAAAAATGATTCAAAATGTCAATTGGATCGTGCGTCATGTTGAATAACCACTTTTTAAACCCTCACAGTGACCAAAATTGCCATTTTTACAGAGTTTTGCTTACTCAAAAGCTTCAATTTTGACCCGTTTCAGGCACAGAAATGACTTTAAACACACTTATTTTAGTTGACAAAGTCATAATTCACATCCAACAGTCATTTACAGTCAAAAGATTAAATGTTAAAATTTCATCCATTTTGACCTTTTTGGGATCGTTCGACATGTCCGGAGTCATCGTTTTTCATCCGAAAATTGATTTTTTGGACTGTACCAAAAATGATTCAAAATGTCAATTGGATCGTGCCTCATGTTGAATAACCACTTTTTAAACCCTCACAGTGACCAAAATTGCCAATTTTACAGAGTTTTGCTTACTCAAAAGCTTCAATTTTGACCCATTTCAGGCACAGAAATGACTTTAGACACACTTATTTTAGTTGACAAAGTCATAATTCACATCCAACAGTCATTTAGAGTCAAAAGATTAAATGTTAAAATTTCATCATTATAGACCATTTTGGGATTGTTCGACAGGTCCGGAGTCATCGTTTTTCATCCGAAAATTGATTTTTTGGACTGTACCAAAAATGATTCAAAATGTCAATTGGATCGTGCCTCATGTTGAATAACCACTTTTTAAACCCTCAGAGTGACCAAAATTGCCATTTTTACAGAGTTTTGCTTACTCAAAAGCTTCAATTTTGACCCCTTTGAGGCACAGAAATGACTTTAAACACACTTATTTTAGTTGACAAAGTCATAATTCACATCCAACAGTCATTTAGAGTCAAAAGATTAAATGTTAAAATTTCATCCATATTGACCATTTTGGGATCATTCGACATGTCCGGAGTCATCGTTTTTCTTCCGAAAATTGATTTTTTGGACTGTACCAAAAATGATTCAAAATGTCAATTGGATCGTGCCTCATGTTGAATAACCACTTTTTAAACCCTCACAGTGACCAAAATTGCCATTTTTACAGAGTTTTGTTTACTCAAAAGCTTCAATTTTGACCCCTTTGAGGCACAGAAACGACTTTAAACACACTTATTTTAGTTGACAAAGTCATAATTCACATCCAACAGTCATTTAGAGTCAAAAGATTAAATGTTAAAATTTCATCCATTTTAACCTTTTTGGGATCGTTCGACATGTCCGGAGTCATCGTTTTTCATCCGAAAATTGATTTTTTGGACTGTACCAAAAATGATTCAAAATGTCAATTGGATCGTGCCTCATGTTGAATAACCACTTTTTAAACCCTCACAGTGACCAAAATTGCCATTTTTACAGAGTTTTGCTTACTCAAAAGCTTCAATTTTGACCCGTTTCAGGCACAGAAATGACTTTAAACACACTTATTTTAGTCGACAAAGTCATAATTCACATCCAACAGTCATTTACAGTCAAAAGATTAAATGTTAAAATTTCATCCATTTTGACCTTTTTGGGATCGTTCGACATGTCCGGAGTCATCGTTTTTCATCCGAAAATTGATTTTTTGGACTGTACCAAAAATTATTCAAAATGTCAATTGGATCGTGCCTCATGTTGAATAACCACTTTTTAAACCCTCACAGTGACCAAAATTGCCATTTTTACAGAGTTTTGCTTACTCAAAAGCTTCAATTTTGACCCCTTTGAGGCACAGAAATGACTTTAAACACACTTATTTTAGTTGACAAAGTCATAATTCACATCCAACAGTCATTTAGAGTCAAAAGATTAAATGTTAAAATTTCATCCATATTGACCATTTTGGGATCATTCGACATGTCCGGAGTCATCGTTTTTCATCCGAAAATTGATTTTTTGGACTGTACCAAAAATGATTCAAAATGTCAATTGGATCGTGTCTCATGTTGAATAACCACTTTTTAAACCCTCAGAGTGACCAAAATTGCCATTTTTACAGAGTTTTGCTTACTCAAAAGCTTCAATTTTGACCCGTTTCAGGCACAGTAATGACTTTAAACACACTTATTTTAGTTGACAAAGTCATAATTCACATCCAACTGTCATTTACAGTCAAAAGATTAAATGTTAAAATTTCATCCATATTGACCATTTTGGGATAGTTCGACATGTCCGGAGTCATCGTTTTTCATCCGAAAATTGATTTTTTGGACTGTACCAAAAATGATTCAAAATGTCAATTGGATCGTGCCTCATGTTGAATAACCACTTTTTAAACCCTCACAGTGACCAAAATTGCCATTTTTACAGAGTTTTGCTTACTCAAAAGCTTCAATTTTGACCCGTTTCAGGCACAGAAATGACTTTAAACACACTTATTTTAGTCGACAAAGTCATAATTCACATCCAACAGTCATTTACAGTCAAAAGATTAAATGTTAAAATTTCATCCATTTTGACCTTTTTGGGATCGTTCGACATGTCCGGAGTCATCGTTTTTCATCCGAAAATTGATTTTTTGGACTGTACCAAAAATGATTCAAAATGTCAATTGGATCGTGCCTCATGTTGAATAACCACTTTTTAAACCCTCACAGTGACCAAAATTGCCATTTTTACAGAGTTTTGCTTACTCAAAAGCTTCAATTCTGACCCGTTTCAGGCACAGAAATGACTTTAAACACACCTATTTTAGTCGACAAAGTAATAATTCACATCCAACAGTCATTTACAGTCAAAAGATTAAATGTTAAAATTTCATCCATTTTGACCTTTTTGGGATCGTTCGACATGTCCGGAGTCATCGTTTTTCATCCGAAAATTGATTTTTTGGACTGTACCAAAAATTATTCAAAATGTCAATTGGATCGTGCCTCATGTTGAATAACTACTTTTTAAACCCTCAGAGTGACCAAAATTGCCATTTTTACAGAGTTTTGCTTACTCAAAAGCTTCAATTTTGACCCGTTTCAGGCACAGTAATGACTTTAAACACACTTATTTTAGTTGACAAAGTCATAATTCACATCCAACTGTCATTTACAGTCAAAAGATTAAATGTTAAAATTTCATCCATATTGACCATTTTGGGATAGTTCGACATGTCCGGAGTCATCGTTTTTCATCAGAAAATTGATTTTTTGGACTGTACCAAAAATGATTCAAAATGTCAATTGGATCGTGCGTCATGTTGAATAACCACTTTTTAAACCCTCACAGTGACCAAAATTGCCATTTTTACAGAGTTTTGCTTACTCAAAAGCTTCAATTTTGACCCGTTTCAGGCACAGAAATGACTTTAAACACACTTATTTTAGTTGACAAAGTCATAATTCACATCCAACAGTCATTTACAGTCAAAGGATTAAATGTTAAAATTTCATCCATTTTGACCTTTTTGGGATCGTTCGACATGTCCGGAGTCATCGTTTTTCATCCGAAAATTGATTTTTTGGACTGTACCAAAAATGATTCAAAATGTCAATTGGATCGTGCCTCATGTTGAATAACCACTTTTTAAACCCTCACAGTGACCAAAATTGCCATTTTTACAGAGTTTTGCTTACTCAAAAGCTTCAATTTTGACCCGTTTCAGGCACAGAAATGACTTTAAACACACTTATTTTAGTTGACAATGTCATAATTCACATCCAACAGTCATTTACAGTCAAAAGATTAAATGTTAAAATTTCATCCATATTGACCATTTTGGGATAGTTCGACATGTCCGGAGTCATCGTTTTTCGATCGCAAATTGATTTTTTGGACTGTACCAAAAATGATTCAAAATGTCAATTGGATCGTGCCTCATGTTGAATAACCACTTTTTAAACCCTCACAGTGACCAAAATTGCCATTTTTACAGAGTTTTGCTTACTCAAAAGCTTCAATTTTGACCCGTTTCAGGCACAGAAATGACTTTAAACACACTTATTTTAGTCGACAAAGTCATAATTCACATCCAACAGTCATTTACAGTCAAAAGATTAAATGTTAAAATTTCATCCATTTTAACCTTTTTGGGATCGTTCGACATGTCCGGAGTCATCGTTTTTCATCCGAAAATTGATTTTTTGGACTGTACCAAAAATGATTCAAAATGTCAATTGGATCGTGCCTCATGTTGAATAACCACTTTTTAAACCCTCACAGTGACCAAAATTGCCATTTTTACAGAGTTTTGCTTACTCAAAAGCTTCAATTTTGACCCGTTTCAGGCACAGAAATGACTTTAAACACACTTATTTTAGTCGACAAAGTCATAATTCACATCCAACAGTCATTTACAGTCAAAAGATTAAATGTTAAAATTTCATCCATTTTGACCTTTTTGGGATCGTTCGACATGTCCGGAGTCATCGTTTTTCATCCGAAAATTGATTTTTTGGACTGTACCAAAAATGATTCAAAATGTCAATTGGATCGTGCCTCATGTTGAATAACCACTTTTTAAACCCTCACAGTGACCAAAATTGCCATTTTTACAGAGTTTTGCTTACTCAAAAGCTTCAATTTTGACCCGTTTCAGGCACAGAAATGACTTTAAACACACTTATTTTAGTCGACAAAGTAATAATTCACATCCAACAGTCATTTACAGTCAAAAGATTAAATGTTAAAATTTCATCCATTTTGACCTTTTTGGGATCGTTCGACATGTCCGGAGTCATCGTTTTTCATCCGAAAATTGATTTTTTGGACTGTACCAAAAATTATTCAAAATGTCAATTGGATCGTGCCTCATGTTGAATAACCACTTTTTAAACCCTCAGAGGGACCAAAATTGCCATTTTTACAGAGTTTTGCTTACTCAAAAGCTTCAATTTTGACCCGTTTCAGGCACAGTAATGACTTTAAACACACTTATTTTAGTTGACAAAGTCATAATTCACATCCAACTGTCATTTACAGTCAAAAGATTAAATGTTAAAATTTCATCCATATTGACCATTTTGGGATAATTCGACATGTCCGGAGTCATCGTTTTTCATCCGAAAATTGATTTTTTGGACTGTACCAAAAATGATTCAAAATGTCAATTGGATCGTGCGTCATGTTGAATAACCACTTTTTAAACCCTCACAGTGACCAAAATTGCCATTTTTACAGAGTTTTGCTTACTCAAAAGCTTCAATTTTGACCCGTTTCAGGCACAGAAATGACTTTAAACACACTTATTTTAGTTGACAAAGTCATAATTCACATCCAACAGTCATTTACAGTCAAAAGATTAAATGTTAAAATTTCATCCATTTTGACCTTTTTGGGATCGTTCGACATGTCCGGAGTCATCGTTTTTCATCCGAAAATTGATTTTTTGGACTGTACCAAAAATGATTCAAAATGTCAATTGGATCGTGCCTCATGTTGAATAACCACTTTTTAAACCCTCACAGTGACCAAAATTGCCAATTTTACAGAGTTTTGCTTACTCAAAAGCTTCAATTTTGACCCATTTCAGGCACAGAAATGACTTTAGACACACTTATTTTAGTTGACAAAGTCATAATTCACATCCAACAGTCATTTAGAGTCAAAAGATTAAATGTTAAAATTTCATCATTATAGACCATTTTGGGATTGTTCGACAGGTCCGGAGTCATCGTTTTTCATCCGAAAATTGATTTTTTGGACTGTACCAAAAATGATTCAAAATGTCAATTGGATCGTGCCTCATGTTGAATAACCACTTTTTAAACCCTCAGAGTGACCAAAATTGCCATTTTTACAGAGTTTTGCTTACTCAAAAGCTTCAATTTTGACCCGTTTCAGGCACAGAAATGACTTTAAACACACTTATTTTAGTTGACAAAGTCATAATTCACATCCAACAGTCATTTACAGTCAAAAGATTAAATGTTAAAATTTCATCCATTTTGACCTTTTTGGGATCGTTCGACATGTCCGGAGTCATCGTTTTTCATCCGAAAATTGATTTTTTGGACTGTACCAAAAATGATTCAAAATGTCAATTGGATCGTGCCTCATGTTGAATAACCACTTTTTAAACCCTCACAGTGACCAAAATTGCCATTTTTACAGAGTTTTGCTTACTCAAAAGCTTCAATTTTGACCCCTTTGAGGCACAGAAACGACTTTAAACACACTTATTTTAGTTGACAAAGTCATAATTCACATCCAACAGTCATTTAGAGTCAAAAGATTAAATGTTAAAATTTCATCATTATAGACCATTTTGGGAACGTTCGACAGGTCCGGAGTCATTGTTTTTCATCCGAAAATTTATTTTTTGGACTGTACCAAAAATGATTCAAAATGTCAATTGGATCGTGCCTCATGTTGAATAACCACTTTTTAAACCCTCACAGTGACCAAAATTGCCATTTTTACAGAGTTTTGCTTACTCAAAAGCTTCAATTTTGACCCGTTTCAGGCACAGAAATGACTTTAAACACACTTATTTTAGTTGACAAAGTCATAATTCACATCCAACAGTCATTTACAGTCAAAAGATTAAATGTTAAAATTTCATCCATATTGACCATTTTGGGATAGTTCGACATGTCCGGAGTCATCGTTTTTCGATCGCAAATTGATTTTTTGGACTGTACCAAAAATGATTCAAAATGTCAATTGGATCGTGCCTCATGTTGAATAACCACTTTTTAAACCCTCACAGTGACCAAAATTGCCATTTTTACAGAGTTTTGCTTACTCAAAAGCTTCAATTTTGACCCGTTTCAGGCACAGAAATTACTTTAAACACACTTATTTTAGTCGACAAAGTCATAATTCACATCCAACAGTCATTTACAGTCAAAAGATTAAATGTTAAAATTTCATCCATTTTGACCTTTTTGGGATCGTTCGACATGTCCGGAGTCATCGTTTTTCATCCGAAAATTGATTTTTTTGGACTGTACCAAAAATTATTCAAAATGTCAATTGGATCGTGCCTCATGTTGAATAACCACTTTTTAAACCCTCACAGTGACCAAAATTGCCATTTTTACAGAGTTTTGCTTACTCAAAAGCTTCAATTTTGACCCCTTTGAGGCACAGAAATGACTTTAAACACACTTATTTTAGTTGAGATAGTCATAATTCATATCCAACAGTCATTTAGAGTCAAAAGATTAAATGTTAAAATTTCATCCATATTGACCATTTTGGGATCATTCGACATGTCCGGAGTCATCGTTTTTCATCCGAAAATTGATTTTTTGGACTGTACCAAAAATGATTCAAAATGTCAATTGGATCGTGCCTCATGTTGAATAACCACTTTTTAAACCCTCAGAGTGACCAAAATTGCCATTTTTACAGAGTTTTGCTTACTCAAAAGCTTCAATTTTGACCCGTTTCAGGCACAGTAATGACTTTAAACACACTTATTTTAGTTGACAAAGTCATAATTCACATCCAACTGTCATTTACAGTCAAAAGATTAAATGTTAAAATTTCATCCATATTGACCATTTTGGGATAGTTCGACATGTCCGGAGTCATCGTTTTTCATCCGAAAATTGATTTTTTGGACTGTACCAAAAATGATTCAAAATGTCAATTGGATCGTGCCTCATGTTGAATAACCACTTTTTAAACCCTCACAGTGACCAAAATTGCCAATTTTACAGAGGTTTGCTTACTCAAAAGCTTCAATTTTGACCCGTTTCAGGCACAGAAATGACTTTAGACACACTTATTTTAGTTGACAAAGTCATAATTCACATCCAACAGTCATTTAGAGTCAAAAGATTAAATGTTAAAATTTCATCATTATAGACCATTTTGGGAACGTTCGACAGGTCTGGAGTCATCGTTTTTCATCCGAAAATTTATTTTTTGGACTGTACCAAAAATGATTCAAAATGTCAATTGGATCGTGCCTCATGTTGAATAACCACTTTTTAAACCCTCACAGTGACCAAAATTGCCATTTTTACAGAGTTTTGCTTACTCAAAAGCTTCAATTTTGACCCGTTTCAGGCACAGAAATGACTTTAAACACACTTATTTTAGTCGACAAAGTCATAATTCACATCCAACAGTCATTTACAGTCAAAAGATTAAATGTTAAAATTTCATCCATTTTAACCTTTTTGGGATCGTTCGACATGTCCGGAGTCATCGTTTTTCATCCGAAAATTGATTTTTTGGACTGGCCAAAAAATGATTCAAAATGTCAATTGGATCGTGCCTCATGTTGAATAACCACTTTTTAAACCCTCACAGTGACCAAAATTGCCATTTTTACAGAGTTTTGCTTACTCAAAAGCTTCAATTTTGACCCGTTTCAGGCACAGAAATGACTTTAAACACACTTATTTTAGTCGACAAAGTCATAATTCACATCCAACAGTCATTTACAGTCAAAAGATTAAATGTTAAAATTTCATCCATTTTGACCTTTTTGGGATCGTTCGACATGTCCGGAGTCATCGTTTTTCATCCGAAAATTGATTTTTTGGACTGTACCAAAAATTATTCAAAATGTCAATTGGATCGTGCCTCATGTTGAATAACCACTTTTTAAACCCTCACAGTGACCCAAATTGCCAATTTTTACAGAGTTTTGCTTACTCAAAAGCTTCAATTTTGACCCCTTTGAGGCACAGAAATGACTTTAAACACACTTATTTTAGTTGACAAAGTCATAATTCACATCCAACAGTCATTTAGAGTCAAAAGATTAAATGTTAAAATATCATCCATATTGACCATTTTGGGATCATTCGACATGTCCGGAGTCATCGTTTTTCATCCGAAAATTGATTTTTTGGACTGTACCAAAAATGATTCAAAATGTCAATTGGATCGTGCCTCATGTTGAATAACCACTTTTTAAACCCTCAGAGTGACCAAAATTGCCATTTTTACAGAGTTTTGCTTACTCAAAAGCTTCAATTTTGACCCGTTTCAGGCACAGTAATGACTTTAAACACACTTATTTTAGTTGACAAAGTCATAATTCACATCCAACTGTCATTTACAGTCAAAAGATTAAATGTTAAAATTTCATCCATATTGACCATTTTGGGATAGTTCGACATGTCCGGAGTCATCGTTTTTCATCCGAAAATTGATTTTTTGGACTGTACCAAAAATGATTCAAAATGTCAATTGGATCGTGCCTCATGTTGAATAACCACTTTTTAAACCCTCACAGTGACCAAAATTGCCATTTTTACAGAGTTTTGCTTACTCAAAAGCTTCAATTTTGACCCGTTTCAGGCACAGAAATGACTTTAAACACACTTATTTTAGTCGACAAAGTCATAATTCACATCCAACAGTCATTTACAGTCAAAAGATTTAAATGTTAAAATTTAATCCATTTTGACCTTTTTGGGATCGTTCGACATGTCCGGAGTCATCGTTTTTCATCCGAAAATTGATTTTTTGGACTGTACCAAAAATGATTCAAAATGTCAATTGGATCGTGCCTCATGTTGAATAACCACTTTTTAAACCCTCAAAGTGACCAAAATTGCCATTTTTACAGAGTTTTGCTTACTCAAAAGCTTCAATTTTGACCCGTTTCTGTCACAGAAATGACTTTAAACACACTTATTTTAGTCGACAAAGTAATAATTCACATCCAACAGTCATTTACAGTCAAAAGATTAAATGTTAAAATTTCATCCATTTTGACCTTTTTGGGATCGTTCGACATGTCCGGAGTCATCGTTTTTCATCCGAAAATTGATTTTTTGGACTGTACCAAAAATTATTCAAAATGTCAATTGGATCGTGCCTCATGTTGAATAACCACTTTTTAAACCCTCAGAGTGACCAAAATTGCCATTTTTACAGAGTTTTGCTTACTCAAAAGCTTCAATTTTGACCCGTTTCAGGCACAGTAATGACTTTAAACACACTTATTTTAGTTGACAAAGTCATAATTCACATCCAACTGTCATTTACCGTCAAAAGATTAAATGTTAAAATTTCATCCATATTGACCATTTTGGGATAATTCGACATGTCCGGAGTCATCGTTTTTCATCCGAAAATTGATTTTTTGGACTGTACCAAAAATGATTCAAAATGTCAATTGGATCGTGCGTCATGTTGAATAACCACTTTTTAAACCCTCACAGTGACCAAAATTGCCATTTTTACAGAGTTTTGCTTACTCAAAAGCTTCAATTTTGACCCGTTTCAGGCACAGAAATGACTTTAAACACACTTATTTTAGTTGACAAAGTCATAATTCACATCCAACAGTCATTTACAGTCAAAAGATTAAATGTTAAAATTTCATCCATTTTGACCTTTTTGGGATCGTTCGACATGTCCGGAGTCATCGTTTTTCATCCGAAAATTGATTTTTTGGACTGTACCAAAAATGATTCAAAATGTCAATTGGATCGTGCCTCATGTTGAATAACCACTTTTTAAACCCTCACAGTGACCAAAATTGCCAATTTTACAGAGTTTTGCTTACTCAAAAGCTTCAATTTTGACCCATTTCAGGCACAGAAATGACTTTAGACACACTTATTTTAGTTGACAAAGTCATAATTCACATCCAACAGTCATTTAGAGTCAAAAGATTAAATGTTAAAATTTCATCATTATAGACCATTTTGGGATTGTTCGACAGGTCCGGAGTCATCGTTTTTCATCCGAAAATTGATTTTTTGGACTGTACCAAAAATGATTCAAAATGTCAATTGGATCGTGCCTCATGTTGAATAACCACTTTTTAAACCCTCAGAGTGACCAAAATTGCCATTTTTACAGAGTTTTGCTTACTCAAAAGCTTCAATTTTGACCCCTTTGAGGCACAGAAATGACTTTAAACACACTTATTTTAGTTGACAAAGTCATAATTCACATCCAACAGTCATTTAGAGTCAAAAGATTAAATGTTAAAATTTCATCCATATTGACCATTTTGGGATCATTCGACATGTCCGGAGTCATCGTTTTTCTTCCGAAAATTGATTTTTTGGACTGTACCAAAAATGATTCAAAATGTCAATTGGATCGTGCCTCATGTTGAATAACCACTTTTTAAACCCTCACAGTGACCAAAATTGCCATTTTTACAGAGTTTTGTTTACTCAAAAGCTTCAATTTTGACCCCTTTGAGGCACAGAAACGACTTTAAACACACTTATTTTAGTTGACAAAGTCATAATTCACATCCAACAGTCATTTAGAGTCAAAAGATTAAATGTTAAAATTTCATCCATATTGACCATTTTGGGATCATTCGACATGTCCGGAGTCATCGTTTTTCATCCGAAAATGGATTTTTTGGACTGTACCAAAAATGATTCAAAATGTCAATTGGATCGTGCCTCATGTTGAATAACCACTTTTTAAACCCTCAGAGTGACCAAAATTGCCATTTTTACAGAGTTTTGCTTACTCAAAAGCTTCAATTTTGACCCCTTTGAGGCACAGAAATGACTTTAAACATACTTATTTTAGTTGACAAAGTCATAATTCACATCCAACAGTCATTTAGAGTCAAAAGATTAAATGTTAAAATTTCATCCATATTGACCATTTTGGGATCATTCGACATGTCCGGAGTCATCGTTTTTCATCCGAAAATTGATTTTTTGGACTGTACCAAAAATGATTCAAAATGTCAATTGGATCGTGCCTCATGTTGAATAACCACTTTTTAAACCCTCACAGTGACCAAAATTGCCATTTTTACAGAGTTTTGCTTACTCAAAAGCTTCAATTTTGACCCGTTTCAGGCACAGAAATGACTTTAAACACACTTATTTTAGTCGACAAAGTCATAATTCACATCCAACAGTCATTTACAGTCAAAAGATTAAATGTTATAATTTCATCCATTTTGACCTTTTTGGGATCGTTCGACATGTCCGGAGTCATCGTTTTTCATCCGAAAATTGATTTTTTGGACTGTACCAAAAATTATTCAAAATGTCAATTGGATCGTGCCTCATGTTGAATAACCACTTTTTAAACCCTCAGAGTGACCAAAATTGCCATTTTTACAGAGTTTTGCTTACTCAAAAGCTTCAATTTTGACCCGTTTCAGGCACAGAAATGACTTTAAACACACTTATTTTAGTTGACAAAGTCATAATTCACATCCAACAGTCATTTACAGTCAAAAGATTAAATGTTAAAATTTCATCCATATTGACCATTTTGGGATAGTTCGACATGTCCGGAGTCATCGTTTTTCATCCGAAAATTGATTTTTTGGACTGTATCAAAAATGATTCAAAATGTCAATTGGATCGTGCCTCATGTTGAATAACCACTTTTTAAACCCTCACAGTGACCAAAATTGACATTTTTACAGAGTTTTGATTACTCAAAAGCTTCAATTTTGACCCCTTTGAGGCACAGAAACGACTTTGAAAACACTTATTTTAGTTGACAAAGTCATAATTCACATCCAACAGTCATTTAGAGTCAAAAGATTAAATGTTAAAATTTCATCATTATAGACCATTTTGGGAACGTTCGACAGGTCCGGAGTCATCGTTTTTCATCCGAAAATTTATTTTTTGGACTGTACCAAAAATGATTCAAAATGTCAATTGGATCGTGCCTCATGTTGAATAACCACTTTTTAAACCCTCACAGTGACCAAAATTGCCATTTTTACAGAGTTTTGCTTACTCAAAAGCTTCAATTTTGACCCGTTTCAGGCACAGAAATGACTTTAAACACACTTATTTTAGTCGACAAAGTCATAATTCACATCCAACAGTCATTTACAGTCAAAAGATTAAATGTTAAAATTTCATCCATTTTAACCTTTTTGGGATCGTTCGACATGTCCAGAGTCATCGTTTTTCATCCGAAAATTGATTTTTTGGACTGTACCAAAAATGATTCAAAATGTCAATTGGATCGTGCCTCATGTTGAATAACCACTTTTTAAACCCTCACAGTGACCAAAATTGCCATTTTTACAGAGTTTTGCTTACTCAAAAGCTTCAATTTTGACCCGTTTCAGGCACAGAAATGACTTTAAACACACTTATTTTAGTCGACAAAGTCATAATTCACATCCAACAGTCATTTACAGTCAAAAGATTAAATGTTAAAATTTCATCCATTTTGACCTTTTTGGGATCGTTCGACATGTCCGGAGTCATCGTTTTTCATCCGAAAATTGATTTTTTGGACTGTACCAAAAATTATTCAAAATGTCAATTGGATCGTGCCTCATGTTGAATAACCACTTTTTAAACCCTCACAGTGACCAAAATTGCCATTTTTACAGAGTTTTGCTTACTCAAAAGCTTCAATTTTGACCCCTTTGAGGCACAGAAATGACTTTAAACACACTTATTTTAGTTGACAAAGTCATAATTCACATCCAACAGTCATTTAGAGTCAAAAGATTAAATGTTAAAATTTCATCCATATTGACCATTTTGGGATCATTCGACATGTCCGGAGTCATCGTTTTTCATCCGAAAATTGATTTTTTGGACTGTACCAAAAATGATTCAAAATGTCAATTGGATCGTGTCTCATGTTGAATAACCACTTTTTAAACCCTCAGAGTGACCAAAATTGCCATTTTTACAGAGTTTTGCTTACTCAAAAGCTTCAATTTTGACCCGTTTCAGGCACAGTAATGACTTTAAACACACTTATTTTAGTTGACAAAGTCATAATTCACATCCAACTGTCATTTACAGTCAAAAGATTAAATGTTAAAATTTCATCCATATTGACCATTTTGGGATAGTTCGACATGTCCGGAGTCATCGTTTTTCATCCGAAAATTGATTTTTTGGACTGTACCAAAAATGATTCAAAATGTCAATTGGATCGTGCCTCATGTTGAATAACCACTTTTTAAACCCTCACAGTGACCAAAATTGCCATTTTTACAGAGTTTTGCTTACTCAAAAGCTTCAATTTTGACCCGTTTCAGGCACAGAAATGACTTTAAACACACTTATTTTAGTCGACAAAGTCATAATTCACATCCAACAGTCATTTACAGTCAAAAGATTAAATGTTAAAATTTCATCCATTTTGACCTTTTTGGGATCGTTCGACATGTCCGGAGTCATCGTTTTTCATCCGAAAATTGATTTTTTGGACTGTACCAAAAATGATTCAAAATGTCAATTGGATCGTGCCTCATGTTGAATAACCACTTTTTAAACCCTCACAGTGACCAAAATTGCCATTTTTACAGAGTTTTGCTTACTCAAAAGCTTCAATTCTGACCCGTTTCAGGCACAGAAATGACTTTAAACACACCTATTTTAGTCGACAAAGTAATAATTCACATCCAACAGTCATTTACAGTCAAAAGATTAAATGTTAAAATTTCATCCATTTTGACCTTTTTGGGATAGTTCGACATGTCCGGAGTCATCGTTTTTCGATCGCAAATTGATTTTTTGGACTGTACCAAAAATGATTCAAAATGTCAATTGGATCGTGCCTCATGTTGAATAACCACTTTTTAAACCCTCACAGTGACCAAAATTGCCATTTTTACAGAGTTTTGCTTACTCAAAAGCTTCAATTCTGACCCGTTTCAGGCACAGAAATGACTTTAAACACACCTATTTTAGTCGACAAAGTAATAATTCACATCCAACAGTCATTTACAGTCAAAGGATTAAATGTTAAAATTTCATCCATTTTGACCTTTTTGGGATCGTTCGACATGTCCGGAGTCATCGTTTTTCATCCGAAAATTGATTTTTTGGACTGTACCAAAAATTATTCAAAATGTCAATTGGATCGTGCCTCATGTTGAATAACTACTTTTTAAACCCTCAGAGTGACCAAAATTGCCATTTTTACAGAGTTTTGCTTACTCAAAAGCTTCAATTTTGACCCGTTTCAGGCACAGTAATGACTTTAAACACACTTATTTTAGTTGACAAAGTCATAATTCACATCCAACTGTCATTTACAGTCAAAAGATTAAATGTTAAAATTTCATCCATATTGACCATTTTGGGATAGTTCGACATGTCCGGAGTCATCGTTTTTCATCAGAAAATTGATTTTTTGGACTGTACCAAAAATGATTCAAAATGTCAATTGGATCGTGCGTCATGTTGAATAACCACTTTTTAAACCCTCACAGTGACCAAAATTGCCATTTTTACAGAGTTTTGCTTACTCAAAAGCTTCAATTTTGACCCGTTTCAGGCACAGAAATGACTTTAAACACACTTATTTTAGTTGACAAAGTCATAATTCACATCCAACAGTCATTTACAGTCAAAGGATTAAATGTTAAAATTTCATCCATTTTGACCTTTTTGGGATCGTTCGACATGTCCGGAGTCATCGTTTTTCATCCGAAAATTGATTTTTTGGACTGTACCAAAAATGATTCAAAATGTCAATTGGATCGTGCCTCATGTTGAATAACCACTTTTTAAACCCTCACAGTGACCAAAATTGCCATTTTTACAGAGTTTTGCTTACTCAAAAGCTTCAATTTTGACCCGTTTCAGGCACAGAAATGACTTTAAACACACTTATTTTAGTTGACAATGTCATAATTCACATCCAACAGTCATTTACAGTCAAAAGATTAAATGTTAAAATTTCATCCATATTGACCATTTTGGGATAGTTCGACATGTCCGGAGTCATCGTTTTTCGATCGCAAATTGATTTTTTGGACTGTACCAAAAATGATTCAAAATGTCAATTGGATCGTGCCTCATGTTGAATAACCACTTTTTAAACCCTCACAGTGACCAAAATTGCCATTTTTACAGAGTTTTGCTTACTCAAAAGCTTCAATTTTGACCCATTTCAGGCACAGAAATGACTTTAAACACACTTATTTTAGTCGACAAAGTCATAATTCACATCCAACAGTCATTTACAGTCAAAAGATTAAATGTTAAAATTTCATCCATTTTAACCTTTTTGGGATCGTTCGACATGTCCGGAGTCATCGTTTTTCATCCGAAAATTGATTTTTTGGACTGTACCAAAAATGATTCAAAATGTCAATTGGATCGTGCCTCATGTTGAATAACCACTTTTTAAACCCTCACAGTGACCAAAATTGCCATTTTTACAGAGTTTTGCTTACTCAAAAGCTTCAATTTTGACCCGTTTCAGGCACAGAAATGACTTTAAACACACTTATTTTAGTCGACAAAGTCATAATTCACATCCAACAGTCATTTACAGTCAAAAGATTAAATGTTAAAATTTCATCCATTTTGACCTTTTTGGGATCGTTCGACATGTCCGGAGTCATCGTTTTTCATCCGAAAATTGATTTTTTGGACTGTACCAAAAATGATTCAAAATGTCAATTGGATCGTGCCTCATGTTGAATAACCACTTTTTAAACCCTCACAGTGACCAAAATTGCCATTTTTACAGAGTTTTGCTTACTCAAAAGCTTCAATTTTGACCCGTTTCAGGCACAGAAATGACTTTAAACACACTTATTTTAGTCGACAAAGTAATAATTCACATCCAACAGTCATTTACAGTCAAAAGATTAAATGTTAAAATTTCATCCATTTTGACCTTTTTGGGATCGTTCGACATGTCCGGAGTCATCGTTTTTCATCCGAAAATTGATTTTTTGGACTGTACCAAAAATTATTCAAAATGTCAATTGGATCGTGCCTCATGTTGAATAACCACTTTTTAAACCCTCAGAGTGACCAAAATTGCCATTTTTACAGAGTTTTGCTTACTCAAAAGCTTCAATTTTGACCCGTTTCAGGCACAGTAATGACTTTAAACACACTTATTTTAGTTGACAAAGTCATAATTCACATCCAACTGTCATTTACAGTCAAAAGATTAAATGTTAAAATTTCATCCATATTGACCATTTTGGGATAATTCGACATGTCCGGAGTCATCGTTTTTCATCCGAAAATTGATTTTTTGGACTGTACCAAAAATGATTCAAAATGTCAATTGGATCGTGCGTCATGTTGAATAACCACTTTTTAAACCCTCACAGTGACCAAAATTGCCATTTTTACAGAGTTTTGCTTACTCAAAAGCTTCAATTTTGACCCGTTTCAGGCACAGAAATGACTTTAAACACACTTATTTTAGTTGACAAAGTCATAATTCACATCCAACAGTCATTTACAGTCAAAAGATTAAATGTTAAAATTTCATCCATTTTGACCTTTTTGGGATCGTTCGACATGTCCGGAGTCATCGTTTTTCATCCGAAAATTGATTTTTTGGACTGTACCAAAAATGATTCAAAATGTCAATTGGATCGTGCCTCATGTTGAATAACCACTTTTTAAACCCTCACAGTGACCAAAATTGCCAATTTTACAGAGTTTTGCTTACTCAAAAGCTTCAATTTTGACCCATTTCAGGCACAGAAATGACTTTAGACACACTTATTTTAGTTGACAAAGTCATAATTCACATCCAACAGTCATTTAGAGTCAAAAGATTAAATGTTAAAATTTCATCATTATAGACCATTTTGGGATTGTTCGACAGGTCCGGAGTCATCGTTTTTCATCCGAAAATTGATTTTTTGGACTGTACCAAAAATGATTCAAAATGTCAATTGGATCGTGCCTCATGTTGAATAACCACTTTTTAAACCCTCAGAGTGACCAAAATTGCCATTTTTACAGAGTTTTGCTTACTCAAAAGCTTCAATTTTGACCCGTTTCAGGCACAGAAATGACATTAAACACACTTATTTTAGTTGACAAAGTCATAATTCACATCCAACAGTCATTTACAGTCAAAAGATTAAATGTTAAAATTTCATCCATTTTGACCTTTTTGGGATCGTTCGACATGTCCGGAGTCATCGTTTTTCATCCGAAAATTGATTTTTTGGACTGTACCAAAAATGATTCAAAATGTCAATTGGATCGTGCCTCATGTTGAATAACCACTTTTTAAACCCTCACAGTGACCAAAATTGCCATTTTTACAGAGTTTTGCTTACTCAAAAGCTTCAATTTTGACCCCTTTGAGGCACAGAAACGACTTTAAACACACTTATTTTAGTTGACAAAGTCATAATTCACATCCAACAGTCATTTAGAGTCAAAAGATTAAATGTTAAAATTTCATCATTATAGACCATTTTGGGAACGTTCGACAGGTCCGGAGTCATTGTTTTTCATCCGAAAATTTATTTTTTGGACTGTACCAAAAATGATTCAAAATGTCAATTGGATCGTGCCTCATGTTGAATAACCACTTTTTAAACCCTCACAGTGACCAAAATTGCCATTTTTACAGAGTTTTGCTTACTCAAAAGCTTCAATTTTGACCCGTTTCAGGCACAGAAATGACTTTAAACACACTTATTTTAGTTGACAAAGTCATAATTCACATCCAACAGTCATTTACAGTCAAAAGATTAAATGTTAAAATTTCATCCATATTGACCATTTTGGGATAGTTCGACATGTCCGGAGTCATCGTTTTTCGATCGCAAATTGATTTTTTGGACTGTACCAAAAATGATTCAAAATGTCAATTGGATCGTGCCTCATGTTGAATAACCACTTTTTAAACCCTCACAGTGACCAAAATTGCCATTTTTACAGAGTTTTGCTTACTCAAAAGCTTCAATTTTGACCCGTTTCAGGCACAGAAATTACTTTAAACACACTTATTTTAGTCGACAAAGTCATAATTCACATCCAACAGTCATTTACAGTCAAAAGATTAAATGTTAAAATTTCATCCATTTTGACCTTTTTGGGATCGTTCGACATGTCCGGAGTCATCGTTTTTCATCCGAAAATTGATTTTTTTGGACTGTACCAAAAATTATTCAAAATGTCAATTGGATCGTGCCTCATGTTGAATAACCACTTTTTAAACCCTCACAGTGACCAAAATTGCCATTTTTACAGAGTTTTGCTTACTCAAAAGCTTCAATTTTGACCCCTTTGAGGCACAGAAATGACTTTAAACACACTTATTTTAGTTGAGATAGTCATAATTCATATCCAACAGTCATTTAGAGTCAAAAGATTAAATGTTAAAATTTCATCCATATTGACCATTTTGGGATCATTCGACATGTCCGGAGTCATCGTTTTTCATCCGAAAATTGATTTTTTGGACTGTACCAAAAATGATTCAAAATGTCAATTGGATCGTGCCTCATGTTGAATAACCACTTTTTAAACCCTCAGAGTGACCAAAATTGCCATTTTTACAGAGTTTTGCTTACTCAAAAGCTTCAATTTTGACCCGTTTCAGGCACAGTAATGACTTTAAACACACTTATTTTAGTTGACAAAGTCATAATTCACATCCAACTGTCATTTACAGTCAAAAGATTAAATGTTAAAATTTCATCCATATTGACCATTTTGGGATAGTTCGACATGTCCGGAGTCATCGTTTTTCATCCGAAAATTGATTTTTTGGACTGTACCAAAAATGATTCAAAATGTCAATTGGATCGTGCCTCATGTTGAATAACCACTTTTTAAACCCTCACAGTGACCAAAATTGCCATTTTTACAGAGTTTTGTTTACTGAAAAGCTTCAATTTTGACCCCTTTGAGGCACAGAAACGACTTTAAACACACTTATTTTAGTTGACAAAGTCATAATTCACATCCAACAGTCATTTAGAGTCAAAAGATTAAATGTTAAAATTTCATCATTATAGACCATTTTGGGAACGTTCGACAGGTCTGGAGTCATCGTTTTTCATCCGAAAATTTATTTTTTGGACTGTACCAAAAATGATTCAAAATGTCAATTGGATCGTGCCTCATGTTGAATAACCACTTTTTAAACCCTCACAGTGACCAAAATTGCCATTTTTACAGAGTTTTGCTTACTCAAAAGCTTCAATTTTGACCCGTTTCAGGCACAGAAATGACTTTAAACACACTTATTTTAGTCGACAAAGTCATAATTCACATCCAACAGTCATTTACAGTCAAAAGATTAAATGTTAAAATTTCATCCATTTTAACCTTTTTGGGATCGTTCGACATGTCCGGAGTCATCGTTTTTCATCCGAAAATTGATTTTTTGGACTGTACCAAAAATGATTCAAAATGTCAATTGGATCGTGCCTCATGTTGAATAACCACTTTTTAAACCCTCACAGTGACCAAAATTGCCATTTTTACAGAGTTTTGCTTACTCAAAAGCTTCAATTTTGACCCGTTTCAGGCACAGAAATGACTTTAAACACACTTATTTTAGTCGACAAAGTCATAATTCACATCCAACAGTCATTTACAGTCAAAAGATTAAATGTTAAAATTTCATCCATTTTGACCTTTTTGGGATCGTTCGACATGTCCGGAGTCATCGTTTTTCATCCGAAAATTGATTTTTTGGACTGTACCAAAAATTATTCAAAATGTCAATTGGATCGTGCCTCATGTTGAATAACCACTTTTTAAACCCTCACAGTGACCAAAATTGCCATTTTTACAGAGTTTTGCTTACTCAAAAGCTTCAATTTTGACCCCTTTGAGGCACAGAAATGACTTTAAACACACTTATTTTAGTTGACAAAGTCATAATTCACATCCAACAGTCATTTAGAGTCAAAAGATTAAATGTTAAAATATCATCCATATTGACCATTTTGGGATCATTCGACATGTCCGGAGTCATCGTTTTTCATCCGAAAATTGATTTTTTGGACTGTACCAAAAATGATTCAAAATGTCAATTGGATCGTGCCTCATGTTGAATAACCACTTTTTAAACCCTCAGAGTGACCAAAATTGCCATTTTTACAGAGTTTTGCTTACTCAAAAGCTTCAATTTTGACCCGTTTCAGGCACAGTAATGACTTTAAACACACTTATTTTAGTTGACAAAGTCATAATTCACATCCAACTGTCATTTACAGTCAAAAGATTAAATGTTAAAATTTCATCCATATTGACCATTTTGGGATAGTTCGACATGTCCGGAGTCATCGTTTTTCATCCGAAAATTGATTTTTTGGACTGTACCAAAAATGATTCAAAATGTCAATTGGATCGTGCCTCATGTTGAATAACCACTTTTTAAACCCTCACAGTGACCAAAATTGCCATTTTTACAGAGTTTTGCTTACTCAAAAGCTTCAATTTTGACCCCTTTGAGGCACAGAAACGACTTTAAACACACTTATTTTAGTTGACAAAGTCATAATTCACATCCAACAGTCATTTAGAGTCAAAAGATTAAATGTTAAAATTTCATCATTATAGACCATTTTGGGAACGTTCGACAGGTCCGGAGTCATTGTTTTTCATCCGAAAATTTATTTTTTGGACTGTACCAAAAATGATTCAAAATGTCAATTGGATCGTGCCTCATGTTGAATAACCACTTTTTAAACCCTCACAGTGACCAAAATTGCCATTTTTACAGAGTTTTGCTTACTCAAAAGCTTCAATTTTGACCCGTTTCAGGCACAGAAATGACTTTAAACACACTTATTTTAGTTGACAAAGTCATAATTCACATCCAACAGTCATTTACAGTCAAAAGATTAAATGTTAAAATTTCATCCATATTGACCATTTTGGGATAGTTCGACATGTCCGGAGTCATCGTTTTTCGATCGCAAATTGATTTTTTGGACTGTACCAAAAATGATTCAAAATGTCAATTGGATCGTGCCTCATGTTGAATAACCACTTTTTAAACCCTCACAGTGACCAAAATTGCCATTTTTACAGAGTTTTGCTTACTCAAAAGCTTCAATTTTGACCCGTTTCAGGCACAGAAATTACTTTAAACACACTTATTTTAGTCGACAAAGTCATAATTCACATCCAACAGTCATTTACAGTCAAAAGATTAAATGTTAAAATTTCATCCATTTTGACCTTTTTGGGATCGTTCGACATGTCCGGAGTCATCGTTTTTCATCCGAAAATTGATTTTTTTGGACTGTACCAAAAATTATTCAAAATGTCAATTGGATCGTGCCTCATGTTGAATAACCACTTTTTAAACCCTCACAGTGACCAAAATTGCCATTTTTACAGAGTTTTGCTTACTCAAAAGCTTCAATTTTGACCCCTTTGAGGCACAGAAATGACTTTAAACACACTTATTTTAGTTGAGATAGTCATAATTCATATCCAACAGTCATTTAGAGTCAAAAGATTAAATGTTAAAATTTCATCCATATTGACCATTTTGGGATCATTCGACATGTCCGGAGTCATCGTTTTTCATCCGAAAATTGATTTTTTGGACTGTACCAAAAATGATTCAAAATGTCAATTGGATCGTGCCTCATGTTGAATAACCACTTTTTAAACCCTCAGAGTGACCAAAATTGCCATTTTTACAGAGTTTTGCTTACTCAAAAGCTTCAATTTTGACCCGTTTCAGGCACAGTAATGACTTTAAACACACTTATTTTAGTTGACAAAGTCATAATTCACATCCAACTGTCATTTACAGTCAAAAGATTAAATGTTAAAATTTCATCCATATTGACCATTTTGGGATAGTTCGACATGTCCGGAGTCATCGTTTTTCATCCGAAAATTGATTTTTTGGACTGTACCAAAAATGATTCAAAATGTCAATTGGATCGTGCCTCATGTTGAATAACCACTTTTTAAACCCTCACAGTGACCAAAATTGCCAATTTTACAGAGGTTTGCTTACTCAAAAGCTTCAATTTTGACCCGTTTCAGGCACAGAAATGACTTTAGACACACTTATTTTAGTTGACAAAGTCATAATTCACATCCAACAGTCATTTAGAGTCAAAAGATTAAATGTTAAAATTTCATCATTATAGACCATTTTGGGAACGTTCGACAGGTCTGGAGTCATCGTTTTTCATCCGAAAATTTATTTTTTGGACTGTACCAAAAATGATTCAAAATGTCAATTGGATCGTGCCTCATGTTGAATAACCACTTTTTAAACCCTCACAGTGACCAAAATTGCCATTTTTACAGAGTTTTGCTTACTCAAAAGCTTCAATTTTGACCCGTTTCAGGCACAGAAATGACTTTAAACACACTTATTTTAGTCGACAAAGTCATAATTCACATCCAACAGTCATTTACAGTCAAAAGATTAAATGTTAAAATTTCATCCATTTTAACCTTTTTGGGATCGTTCGACATGTCCGGAGTCATCGTTTTTCATCCGAAAATTGATTTTTTGGACTGGCCAAAAAATGATTCAAAATGTCAATTGGATCGTGCCTCATGTTGAATAACCACTTTTTAAACCCTCACAGTGACCAAAATTGCCATTTTTACAGAGTTTTGCTTACTCAAAAGCTTCAATTTTGACCCGTTTCAGGCACAGAAATGACTTTAAACACACTTATTTTAGTCGACAAAGTCATAATTCACATCCAACAGTCATTTACAGTCAAAAGATTAAATGTTAAAATTTCATCCATTTTGACCTTTTTGGGATCGTTCGACATGTCCGGAGTCATCGTTTTTCATCCGAAAATTGATTTTTTGGACTGTACCAAAAATTATTCAAAATGTCAATTGGATCGTGCCTCATGTTGAATAACCACTTTTTAAACCCTCACAGTGACCCAAATTGCCAATTTTTACAGAGTTTTGCTTACTCAAAAGCTTCAATTTTGACCCCTTTGAGGCACAGAAATGACTTTAAACACACTTATTTTAGTTGACAAAGTCATAATTCACATCCAACAGTCATTTAGAGTCAAAAGATTAAATGTTAAAATATCATCCATATTGACCATTTTGGGATCATTCGACATGTCCGGAGTCATCGTTTTTCATCCGAAAATTGATTTTTTGGACTGTACCAAAAATGATTCAAAATGTCAATTGGATCGTGCCTCATGTTGAATAACCACTTTTTAAACCCTCAGAGTGACCAAAATTGCCATTTTTACAGAGTTTTGCTTACTCAAAAGCTTCAATTTTGACCCGTTTCAGGCACAGTAATGACTTTAAACACACTTATTTTAGTTGACAAAGTCATAATTCACATCCAACTGTCATTTACAGTCAAAAGATTAAATGTTAAAATTTCATCCATATTGACCATTTTGGGATAGTTCGACATGTCCGGAGTCATCGTTTTTCATCCGAAAATTGATTTTTTGGACTGTACCAAAAATGATTCAAAATGTCAATTGGATCGTGCCTCATGTTGAATAACCACTTTTTAAACCCTCACAGTGACCAAAATTGCCATTTTTACAGAGTTTTGCTTACTCAAAAGCTTCAATTTTGACCCGTTTCAGGCACAGAAATGACTTTAAACACACTTATTTTAGTCGACAAAGTCATAATTCACATCCAACAGTCATTTACAGTCAAAAGATTTAAATGTTAAAATTTAATCCATTTTGACCTTTTTGGGATCGTTCGACATGTCCGGAGTCATCGTTTTTCATCCGAAAATTGATTTTTTGGACTGTACCAAAAATGATTCAAAATGTCAATTGGATCGTGCCTCATGTTGAATAACCACTTTTTAAACCCTCAAAGTGACCAAAATTGCCATTTTTACAGAGTTTTGCTTACTCAAAAGCTTCAATTTTGACCCGTTTCTGTCACAGAAATGACTTTAAACACACTTATTTTAGTCGACAAAGTAATAATTCACATCCAACAGTCATTTACAGTCAAAAGATTAAATGTTAAAATTTCATCCATTTTGACCTTTTTGGGATCGTTCGACATGTCCGGAGTCATCGTTTTTCATCCGAAAATTGATTTTTTGGACTGTACCAAAAATTATTCAAAATGTCAATTGGATCGTGCCTCATGTTGAATAACCACTTTTTAAACCCTCAGAGTGACCAAAATTGCCATTTTTACAGAGTTTTGCTTACTCAAAAGCTTCAATTTTGACCCGTTTCAGGCACAGTAATGACTTTAAACACACTTATTTTAGTTGACAAAGTCATAATTCACATCCAACTGTCATTTACCGTCAAAAGATTAAATGTTAAAATTTCATCCATATTGACCATTTTGGGATAATTCGACATGTCCGGAGTCATCGTTTTTCATCCGAAAATTGATTTTTTGGACTGTACCAAAAATGATTCAAAATGTCAATTGGATCGTGCGTCATGTTGAATAACCACTTTTTAAACCCTCACAGTGACCAAAATTGCCATTTTTACAGAGTTTTGCTTACTCAAAAGCTTCAATTTTGACCCGTTTCAGGCACAGAAATGACTTTAAACACACTTATTTTAGTTGACAAAGTCATAATTCACATCCAACAGTCATTTACAGTCAAAAGATTAAATGTTAAAATTTCATCCATTTTGACCTTTTTGGGATCGTTCGACATGTCCGGAGTCATCGTTTTTCATCCGAAAATTGATTTTTTGGACTGTACCAAAAATGATTCAAAATGTCAATTGGATCGTGCCTCATGTTGAATAACCACTTTTTAAACCCTCACAGTGACCAAAATTGCCAATTTTACAGAGTTTTGCTTACTCAAAAGCTTCAATTTTGACCCATTTCAGGCACAGAAATGACTTTAGACACACTTATTTTAGTTGACAAAGTCATAATTCACATCCAACAGTCATTTAGAGTCAAAAGATTAAATGTTAAAATTTCATCATTATAGACCATTTTGGGATTGTTCGACAGGTCCGGAGTCATCGTTTTTCATCCGAAAATTGATTTTTTGGACTGTACCAAAAATGATTCAAAATGTCAATTGGATCGTGCCTCATGTTGAATAACCACTTTTTAAACCCTCAGAGTGACCAAAATTGCCATTTTTACAGAGTTTTGCTTACTCAAAAGCTTCAATTTTGACCCCTTTGAGGCACAGAAATGACTTTAAACACACTTATTTTAGTTGACAAAGTCATAATTCACATCCAACAGTCATTTAGAGTCAAAAGATTAAATGTTAAAATTTCATCCATATTGACCATTTTGGGATCATTCGACATGTCCGGAGTCATCGTTTTTCTTCCGAAAATTGATTTTTTGGACTGTACCAAAAATGATTCAAAATGTCAATTGGATCGTGCCTCATGTTGAATAACCACTTTTTAAACCCTCACAGTGACCAAAATTGCCATTTTTACAGAGTTTTGTTTACTCAAAAGCTTCAATTTTGACCCCTTTGAGGCACAGAAACGACTTTAAACACACTTATTTTAGTTGACAAAGTCATAATTCACATCCAACAGTCATTTAGAGTCAAAAGATTAAATGTTAAAATTTCATCCATATTGACCATTTTGGGATCATTCGACATGTCCGGAGTCATCGTTTTTCATCCGAAAATGGATTTTTTGGACTGTACCAAAAATGATTCAAAATGTCAATTGGATCGTGCCTCATGTTGAATAACCACTTTTTAAACCCTCAGAGTGACCAAAATTGCCATTTTTACAGAGTTTTGCTTACTCAAAAGCTTCAATTTTGACCCCTTTGAGGCACAGAAATGACTTTAAACATACTTATTTTAGTTGACAAAGTCATAATTCACATCCAACAGTCATTTAGAGTCAAAAGATTAAATGTTAAAATTTCATCCATATTGACCATTTTGGGATCATTCGACATGTCCGGAGTCATCGTTTTTCATCCGAAAATTGATTTTTTGGACTGTACCAAAAATGATTCAAAATGTCAATTGGATCGTGCCTCATGTTGAATAACCACTTTTTAAACCCTCACAGTGACCAAAATTGCCATTTTTACAGAGTTTTGCTTACTCAAAAGCTTCAATTTTGACCCGTTTCAGGCACAGAAATGACTTTAAACACACTTATTTTAGTCGACAAAGTCATAATTCACATCCAACAGTCATTTACAGTCAAAAGATTAAATGTTATAATTTCATCCATTTTGACCTTTTTGGGATCGTTCGACATGTCCGGAGTCATCGTTTTTCATCCGAAAATTGATTTTTTGGACTGTACCAAAAATTATTCAAAATGTCAATTGGATCGTGCCTCATGTTGAATAACCACTTTTTAAACCCTCAGAGTGACCAAAATTGCCATTTTTACAGAGTTTTGCTTACTCAAAAGCTTCAATTTTGACCCGTTTCAGGCACAGAAATGACTTTAAACACACTTATTTTAGTTGACAAAGTCATAATTCACATCCAACAGTCATTTACAGTCAAAAGATTAAATGTTAAAATTTCATCCATATTGACCATTTTGGGATAGTTCGACATGTCCGGAGTCATCGTTTTTCATCCGAAAATTGATTTTTTGGACTGTATCAAAAATGATTCAAAATGTCAATTGGATCGTGCCTCATGTTGAATAACCACTTTTTAAACCCTCACAGTGACCAAAATTGACATTTTTACAGAGTTTTGATTACTCAAAAGCTTCAATTTTGACCCCTTTGAGGCACAGAAACGACTTTGAAAACACTTATTTTAGTTGACAAAGTCATAATTCACATCCAACAGTCATTTAGAGTCAAAAGATTAAATGTTAAAATTTCATCATTATAGACCATTTTGGGAACGTTCGACAGGTCCGGAGTCATCGTTTTTCATCCGAAAATTTATTTTTTGGACTGTACCAAAAATGATTCAAAATGTCAATTGGATCGTGCCTCATGTTGAATAACCACTTTTTAAACCCTCACAGTGACCAAAATTGCCATTTTTACAGAGTTTTGCTTACTCAAAAGCTTCAATTTTGACCCGTTTCAGGCACAGAAATGACTTTAAACACACTTATTTTAGTCGACAAAGTCATAATTCACATCCAACAGTCATTTACAGTCAAAAGATTAAATGTTAAAATTTCATCCATTTTAACCTTTTTGGGATCGTTCGACATGTCCAGAGTCATCGTTTTTCATCCGAAAATTGATTTTTTGGACTGTACCAAAAATGATTCAAAATGTCAATTGGATCGTGCCTCATGTTGAATAACCACTTTTTAAACCCTCACAGTGACCAAAATTGCCATTTTTACAGAGTTTTGCTTACTCAAAAGCTTCAATTTTGACCCGTTTCAGGCACAGAAATGACTTTAAACACACTTATTTTAGTCGACAAAGTCATAATTCACATCCAACAGTCATTTACAGTCAAAAGATTAAATGTTAAAATTTCATCCATTTTGACCTTTTTGGGATCGTTCGACATGTCCGGAGTCATCGTTTTTCATCCGAAAATTGATTTTTTGGACTGTACCAAAAATTATTCAAAATGTCAATTGGATCGTGCCTCATGTTGAATAACCACTTTTTAAACCCTCACAGTGACCAAAATTGCCATTTTTACAGAGTTTTGCTTACTCAAAAGCTTCAATTTTGACCCCTTTGAGGCACAGAAATGACTTTAAACACACTTATTTTAGTTGACAAAGTCATAATTCACATCCAACAGTCATTTAGAGTCAAAAGATTAAATGTTAAAATTTCATCCATATTGACCATTTTGGGATCATTCGACATGTCCGGAGTCATCGTTTTTCATCCGAAAATTGATTTTTTGGACTGTACCAAAAATGATTCAAAATGTCAATTGGATCGTGTCTCATGTTGAATAACCACTTTTTAAACCCTCAGAGTGACCAAAATTGCCATTTTTACAGAGTTTTGCTTACTCAAAAGCTTCAATTTTGACCCGTTTCAGGCACAGTAATGACTTTAAACACACTTATTTTAGTTGACAAAGTCATAATTCACATCCAACTGTCATTTACAGTCAAAAGATTAAATGTTAAAATTTCATCCATATTGACCATTTTGGGATAGTTCGACATGTCCGGAGTCATCGTTTTTCATCCGAAAATTGATTTTTTGGACTGTACCAAAAATGATTCAAAATGTCAATTGGATCGTGCCTCATGTTGAATAACCACTTTTTAAACCCTCACAGTGACCAAAATTGCCATTTTTACAGAGTTTTGCTTACTCAAAAGCTTCAATTTTGACCCGTTTCAGGCACAGAAATGACTTTAAACACACTTATTTTAGTCGACAAAGTCATAATTCACATCCAACAGTCATTTACAGTCAAAAGATTAAATGTTAAAATTTCATCCATTTTGACCTTTTTGGGATCGTTCGACATGTCCGGAGTCATCGTTTTTCATCCGAAAATTGATTTTTTGGACTGTACCAAAAATGATTCAAAATGTCAATTGGATCGTGCCTCATGTTGAATAACCACTTTTTAAACCCTCACAGTGACCAAAATTGCCATTTTTACAGAGTTTTGCTTACTCAAAAGCTTCAATTCTGACCCGTTTCAGGCACAGAAATGACTTTAAACACACCTATTTTAGTCGACAAAGTAATAATTCACATCCAACAGTCATTTACAGTCAAAAGATTAAATGTTAAAATTTCATCCATTTTGACCTTTTTGGGATAGTTCGACATGTCCGGAGTCATCGTTTTTCGATCGCAAATTGATTTTTTGGACTGTACCAAAAATGATTCAAAATGTCAATTGGATCGTGCCTCATGTTGAATAACCACTTTTTAAACCCTCACAGTGACCAAAATTGCCATTTTTACAGAGTTTTGCTTACTCAAAAGCTTCAATTCTGACCCGTTTCAGGCACAGAAATGACTTTAAACACACCTATTTTAGTCGACAAAGTAATAATTCACATCCAACAGTCATTTACAGTCAAAGGATTAAATGTTAAAATTTCATCCATTTTGACCTTTTTGGGATCGTTCGACATGTCCGGAGTCATCGTTTTTCATCCGAAAATTGATTTTTTGGACTGTACCAAAAATTATTCAAAATGTCAATTGGATCGTGCCTCATGTTGAATAACTACTTTTTAAACCCTCAGAGTGACCAAAATTGCCATTTTTACAGAGTTTTGCTTACTCAAAAGCTTCAATTTTGACCCGTTTCAGGCACAGTAATGACTTTAAACACACTTATTTTAGTTGACAAAGTCATAATTCACATCCAACTGTCATTTACAGTCAAAAGATTAAATGTTAAAATTTCATCCATATTGACCATTTTGGGATAGTTCGACATGTCCGGAGTCATCGTTTTTCATCAGAAAATTGATTTTTTGGACTGTACCAAAAATGATTCAAAATGTCAATTGGATCGTGCGTCATGTTGAATAACCACTTTTTAAACCCTCACAGTGACCAAAATTGCCATTTTTACAGAGTTTTGCTTACTCAAAAGCTTCAATTTTGACCCGTTTCAGGCACAGAAATGACTTTAAACACACTTATTTTAGTTGACAAAGTCATAATTCACATCCAACAGTCATTTACAGTCAAAGGATTAAATGTTAAAATTTCATCCATTTTGACCTTTTTGGGATCGTTCGACATGTCCGGAGTCATCGTTTTTCATCCGAAAATTGATTTTTTGGACTGTACCAAAAATGATTCAAAATGTCAATTGGATCGTGCCTCATGTTGAATAACCACTTTTTAAACCCTCACAGTGACCAAAATTGCCATTTTTACAGAGTTTTGCTTACTCAAAAGCTTCAATTTTGACCCGTTTCAGGCACAGAAATGACTTTAAACACACTTATTTTAGTTGACAATGTCATAATTCACATCCAACAGTCATTTACAGTCAAAAGATTAAATGTTAAAATTTCATCCATATTGACCATTTTGGGATAGTTCGACATGTCCGGAGTCATCGTTTTTCGATCGCAAATTGATTTTTTGGACTGTACCAAAAATGATTCAAAATGTCAATTGGATCGTGCCTCATGTTGAATAACCACTTTTTAAACCCTCACAGTGACCAAAATTGCCATTTTTACAGAGTTTTGCTTACTCAAAAGCTTCAATTTTGACCCATTTCAGGCACAGAAATGACTTTAAACACACTTATTTTAGTCGACAAAGTCATAATTCACATCCAACAGTCATTTACAGTCAAAAGATTAAATGTTAAAATTTCATCCATTTTAACCTTTTTGGGATCGTTCGACATGTCCGGAGTCATCGTTTTTCATCCGAAAATTGATTTTTTGGACTGTACCAAAAATGATTCAAAATGTCAATTGGATCGTGCCTCATGTTGAATAACCACTTTTTAAACCCTCACAGTGACCAAAATTGCCATTTTTACAGAGTTTTGCTTACTCAAAAGCTTCAATTTTGACCCGTTTCAGGCACAGAAATGACTTTAAACACACTTATTTTAGTCGACAAAGTCATAATTCACATCCAACAGTCATTTACAGTCAAAAGATTAAATGTTAAAATTTCATCCATTTTGACCTTTTTGGGATCGTTCGACATGTCCGGAGTCATCGTTTTTCATCCGAAAATTGATTTTTTGGACTGTACCAAAAATGATTCAAAATGTCAATTGGATCGTGCCTCATGTTGAATAACCACTTTTTAAACCCTCACAGTGACCAAAATTGCCATTTTTACAGAGTTTTGCTTACTCAAAAGCTTCAATTTTGACCCGTTTCAGGCACAGAAATGACTTTAAACACACTTATTTTAGTCGACAAAGTAATAATTCACATCCAACAGTCATTTACAGTCAAAAGATTAAATGTTAAAATTTCATCCATTTTGACCTTTTTGGGATCGTTCGACATGTCCGGAGTCATCGTTTTTCATCCGAAAATTGATTTTTTGGACTGTACCAAAAATTATTCAAAATGTCAATTGGATCGTGCCTCATGTTGAATAACCACTTTTTAAACCCTCAGAGTGACCAAAATTGCCATTTTTACAGAGTTTTGCTTACTCAAAAGCTTCAATTTTGACCCGTTTCAGGCACAGTAATGACTTTAAACACACTTATTTTAGTTGACAAAGTCATAATTCACATCCAACTGTCATTTACAGTCAAAAGATTAAATGTTAAAATTTCATCCATATTGACCATTTTGGGATAATTCGACATGTCCGGAGTCATCGTTTTTCATCCGAAAATTGATTTTTTGGACTGTACCAAAAATGATTCAAAATGTCAATTGGATCGTGCGTCATGTTGAATAACCACTTTTTAAACCCTCACAGTGACCAAAATTGCCATTTTTACAGAGTTTTGCTTACTCAAAAGCTTCAATTTTGACCCGTTTCAGGCACAGAAATGACTTTAAACACACTTATTTTAGTTGACAAAGTCATAATTCACATCCAACAGTCATTTACAGTCAAAAGATTAAATGTTAAAATTTCATCCATTTTGACCTTTTTGGGATCGTTCGACATGTCCGGAGTCATCGTTTTTCATCCGAAAATTGATTTTTTGGACTGTACCAAAAATGATTCAAAATGTCAATTGGATCGTGCCTCATGTTGAATAACCACTTTTTAAACCCTCACAGTGACCAAAATTGCCAATTTTACAGAGTTTTGCTTACTCAAAAGCTTCAATTTTGACCCATTTCAGGCACAGAAATGACTTTAGACACACTTATTTTAGTTGACAAAGTCATAATTCACATCCAACAGTCATTTAGAGTCAAAAGATTAAATGTTAAAATTTCATCATTATAGACCATTTTGGGATTGTTCGACAGGTCCGGAGTCATCGTTTTTCATCCGAAAATTGATTTTTTGGACTGTACCAAAAATGATTCAAAATGTCAATTGGATCGTGCCTCATGTTGAATAACCACTTTTTAAACCCTCAGAGTGACCAAAATTGCCATTTTTACAGAGTTTTGCTTACTCAAAAGCTTCAATTTTGACCCGTTTCAGGCACAGAAATGACATTAAACACACTTATTTTAGTTGACAAAGTCATAATTCACATCCAACAGTCATTTACAGTCAAAAGATTAAATGTTAAAATTTCATCCATTTTGACCTTTTTGGGATCGTTCGACATGTCCGGAGTCATCGTTTTTCATCCGAAAATTGATTTTTTGGACTGTACCAAAAATGATTCAAAATGTCAATTGGATCGTGCCTCATGTTGAATAACCACTTTTTAAACCCTCACAGTGACCAAAATTGCCATTTTTACAGAGTTTTGCTTACTCAAAAGCTTCAATTTTGACCCCTTTGAGGCACAGAAACGACTTTAAACACACTTATTTTAGTTGACAAAGTCATAATTCACATCCAACAGTCATTTAGAGTCAAAAGATTAAATGTTAAAATTTCATCATTATAGACCATTTTGGGAACGTTCGACAGGTCCGGAGTCATTGTTTTTCATCCGAAAATTTATTTTTTGGACTGTACCAAAAATGATTCAAAATGTCAATTGGATCGTGCCTCATGTTGAATAACCACTTTTTAAACCCTCACAGTGACCAAAATTGCCATTTTTACAGAGTTTTGCTTACTCAAAAGCTTCAATTTTGACCCGTTTCAGGCACAGAAATGACTTTAAACACACTTATTTTAGTTGACAAAGTCATAATTCACATCCAACAGTCATTTACAGTCAAAAGATTAAATGTTAAAATTTCATCCATATTGACCATTTTGGGATAGTTCGACATGTCCGGAGTCATCGTTTTTCGATCGCAAATTGATTTTTTGGACTGTACCAAAAATGATTCAAAATGTCAATTGGATCGTGCCTCATGTTGAATAACCACTTTTTAAACCCTCACAGTGACCAAAATTGCCATTTTTACAGAGTTTTGCTTACTCAAAAGCTTCAATTTTGACCCGTTTCAGGCACAGAAATTACTTTAAACACACTTATTTTAGTCGACAAAGTCATAATTCACATCCAACAGTCATTTACAGTCAAAAGATTAAATGTTAAAATTTCATCCATTTTGACCTTTTTGGGATCGTTCGACATGTCCGGAGTCATCGTTTTTCATCCGAAAATTGATTTTTTTGGACTGTACCAAAAATTATTCAAAATGTCAATTGGATCGTGCCTCATGTTGAATAACCACTTTTTAAACCCTCACAGTGACCAAAATTGCCATTTTTACAGAGTTTTGCTTACTCAAAAGCTTCAATTTTGACCCCTTTGAGGCACAGAAATGACTTTAAACACACTTATTTTAGTTGAGATAGTCATAATTCATATCCAACAGTCATTTAGAGTCAAAAGATTAAATGTTAAAATTTCATCCATATTGACCATTTTGGGATCATTCGACATGTCCGGAGTCATCGTTTTTCATCCGAAAATTGATTTTTTGGACTGTACCAAAAATGATTCAAAATGTCAATTGGATCGTGCCTCATGTTGAATAACCACTTTTTAAACCCTCAGAGTGACCAAAATTGCCATTTTTACAGAGTTTTGCTTACTCAAAAGCTTCAATTTTGACCCGTTTCAGGCACAGTAATGACTTTAAACACACTTATTTTAGTTGACAAAGTCATAATTCACATCCAACTGTCATTTACAGTCAAAAGATTAAATGTTAAAATTTCATCCATATTGACCATTTTGGGATAGTTCGACATGTCCGGAGTCATCGTTTTTCATCCGAAAATTGATTTTTTGGACTGTACCAAAAATGATTCAAAATGTCAATTGGATCGTGCCTCATGTTGAATAACCACTTTTTAAACCCTCACAGTGACCAAAATTGCCATTTTTACAGAGTTTTGTTTACTGAAAAGCTTCAATTTTGACCCCTTTGAGGCACAGAAACGACTTTAAACACACTTATTTTAGTTGACAAAGTCATAATTCACATCCAACAGTCATTTAGAGTCAAAAGATTAAATGTTAAAATTTCATCATTATAGACCATTTTGGGAACGTTCGACAGGTCTGGAGTCATCGTTTTTCATCCGAAAATTTATTTTTTGGACTGTACCAAAAATGATTCAAAATGTCAATTGGATCGTGCCTCATGTTGAATAACCACTTTTTAAACCCTCACAGTGACCAAAATTGCCATTTTTACAGAGTTTTGCTTACTCAAAAGCTTCAATTTTGACCCGTTTCAGGCACAGAAATGACTTTAAACACACTTATTTTAGTCGACAAAGTCATAATTCACATCCAACAGTCATTTACAGTCAAAAGATTAAATGTTAAAATTTCATCCATTTTAACCTTTTTGGGATCGTTCGACATGTCCGGAGTCATCGTTTTTCATCCGAAAATTGATTTTTTGGACTGTACCAAAAATGATTCAAAATGTCAATTGGATCGTGCCTCATGTTGAATAACCACTTTTTAAACCCTCACAGTGACCAAAATTGCCATTTTTACAGAGTTTTGCTTACTCAAAAGCTTCAATTTTGACCCGTTTCAGGCACAGAAATGACTTTAAACACACTTATTTTAGTCGACAAAGTCATAATTCACATCCAACAGTCATTTACAGTCAAAAGATTAAATGTTAAAATTTCATCCATTTTGACCTTTTTGGGATCGTTCGACATGTCCGGAGTCATCGTTTTTCATCCGAAAATTGATTTTTTGGACTGTACCAAAAATTATTCAAAATGTCAATTGGATCGTGCCTCATGTTGAATAACCACTTTTTAAACCCTCACAGTGACCAAAATTGCCATTTTTACAGAGTTTTGCTTACTCAAAAGCTTCAATTTTGACCCCTTTGAGGCACAGAAATGACTTTAAACACACTTATTTTAGTTGACAAAGTCATAATTCACATCCAACAGTCATTTAGAGTCAAAAGATTAAATGTTAAAATATCATCCATATTGACCATTTTGGGATCATTCGACATGTCCGGAGTCATCGTTTTTCATCCGAAAATTGATTTTTTGGACTGTACCAAAAATGATTCAAAATGTCAATTGGATCGTGCCTCATGTTGAATAACCACTTTTTAAACCCTCAGAGTGACCAAAATTGCCATTTTTACAGAGTTTTGCTTACTCAAAAGCTTCAATTTTGACCCGTTTCAGGCACAGTAATGACTTTAAACACACTTATTTTAGTTGACAAAGTCATAATTCACATCCAACTGTCATTTACAGTCAAAAGATTAAATGTTAAAATTTCATCCATATTGACCATTTTGGGATAGTTCGACATGTCCGGAGTCATCGTTTTTCATCCGAAAATTGATTTTTTGGACTGTACCAAAAATGATTCAAAATGTCAATTGGATCGTGCCTCATGTTGAATAACCACTTTTTAAACCCTCACAGTGACCAAAATTGCCATTTTTACAGAGTTTTGCTTACTCAAAAGCTTCAATTTTGACCCCTTTGAGGCACAGAAACGACTTTAAACACACTTATTTTAGTTGACAAAGTCATAATTCACATCCAACAGTCATTTAGAGTCAAAAGATTAAATGTTAAAATTTCATCATTATAGACCATTTTGGGAACGTTCGACAGGTCCGGAGTCATTGTTTTTCATCCGAAAATTTATTTTTTGGACTGTACCAAAAATGATTCAAAATGTCAATTGGATCGTGCCTCATGTTGAATAACCACTTTTTAAACCCTCACAGTGACCAAAATTGCCATTTTTACAGAGTTTTGCTTACTCAAAAGCTTCAATTTTGACCCGTTTCAGGCACAGAAATGACTTTAAACACACTTATTTTAGTTGACAAAGTCATAATTCACATCCAACAGTCATTTACAGTCAAAAGATTAAATGTTAAAATTTCATCCATATTGACCATTTTGGGATAGTTCGACATGTCCGGAGTCATCGTTTTTCGATCGCAAATTGATTTTTTGGACTGTACCAAAAATGATTCAAAATGTCAATTGGATCGTGCCTCATGTTGAATAACCACTTTTTAAACCCTCACAGTGACCAAAATTGCCATTTTTACAGAGTTTTGCTTACTCAAAAGCTTCAATTTTGACCCGTTTCAGGCACAGAAATTACTTTAAACACACTTATTTTAGTCGACAAAGTCATAATTCACATCCAACAGTCATTTACAGTCAAAAGATTAAATGTTAAAATTTCATCCATTTTGACCTTTTTGGGATCGTTCGACATGTCCGGAGTCATCGTTTTTCATCCGAAAATTGATTTTTTTGGACTGTACCAAAAATTATTCAAAATGTCAATTGGATCGTGCCTCATGTTGAATAACCACTTTTTAAACCCTCACAGTGACCAAAATTGCCATTTTTACAGAGTTTTGCTTACTCAAAAGCTTCAATTTTGACCCCTTTGAGGCACAGAAATGACTTTAAACACACTTATTTTAGTTGAGATAGTCATAATTCATATCCAACAGTCATTTAGAGTCAAAAGATTAAATGTTAAAATTTCATCCATATTGACCATTTTGGGATCATTCGACATGTCCGGAGTCATCGTTTTTCATCCGAAAATTGATTTTTTGGACTGTACCAAAAATGATTCAAAATGTCAATTGGATCGTGCCTCATGTTGAATAACCACTTTTTAAACCCTCAGAGTGACCAAAATTGCCATTTTTACAGAGTTTTGCTTACTCAAAAGCTTCAATTTTGACCCGTTTCAGGCACAGTAATGACTTTAAACACACTTATTTTAGTTGACAAAGTCATAATTCACATCCAACTGTCATTTACAGTCAAAAGATTAAATGTTAAAATTTCATCCATATTGACCATTTTGGGATAGTTCGACATGTCCGGAGTCATCGTTTTTCATCCGAAAATTGATTTTTTGGACTGTACCAAAAATGATTCAAAATGTCAATTGGATCGTGCCTCATGTTGAATAACCACTTTTTAAACCCTCACAGTGACCAAAATTGCCATTTTTACAGAGTTTTGTTTACTGAAAAGCTTCAATTTTGACCCCTTTGAGGCACAGAAACGACTTTAAACACACTTATTTTAGTTGACAAAGTCATAATTCACATCCAACAGTCATTTAGAGTCAAAAGATTAAATGTTAAAATTTCATCATTATAGACCATTTTGGGAACGTTCGACAGGTCTGGAGTCATCGTTTTTCATCCGAAAATTTATTTTTTGGACTGTACCAAAAATGATTCAAAATGTCAATTGGATCGTGCCTCATGTTGAATAACCACTTTTTAAACCCTCACAGTGACCAAAATTGCCATTTTTACAGAGTTTTGCTTACTCAAAAGCTTCAATTTTGACCCGTTTCAGGCACAGAAATGACTTTAAACACACTTATTTTAGTCGACAAAGTCATAATTCACATCCAACAGTCATTTACAGTCAAAAGATTAAATGTTAAAATTTCATCCATTTTAACCTTTTTGGGATCGTTCGACATGTCCGGAGTCATCGTTTTTCATCCGAAAATTGATTTTTTGGACTGTACCAAAAATGATTCAAAATGTCAATTGGATCGTGCCTCATGTTGAATAACCACTTTTTAAACCCTCACAGTGACCAAAATTGCCATTTTTACAGAGTTTTGCTTACTCAAAAGCTTCAATTTTGACCCCTTTGAGGCACAGAAATGACTTTAAACACACTTATTTTAGTTGACAAAGTCATAATTCACATCCAACAGTCATTTACAGTCAAAAGATTAAATGTTAAAATTTCATCCATTTTAACCTTTTTGGGATCGTTCGACATGTCCGGAGTCATCGTTTTTCATCCGAAAATTGATTTTTTGGACTGTACCAAAAATGATTCAAAATGTCAATTGGATCGTGCCTCATGTTGAATAACCACTTTTTAAACCCTCACAGTGACCAAAATTGCCATTTTTACAGAGTTTTGCTTACTCAAAAGCTTCAATTTTGACCCCTTTGAGGCACAGAAATGACTTTAAACACACTTATTTTAGTTGACAAAGTCATAATTCACATCCAACAGTCATTTAGAGTCAAAAGATTAAATGTTAAAATATCATCCATATTGACCATTTTGGGATCATTCGACATGTCCGGAGTCATCGTTTTTCATCCGAAAATTGATTTTTTGGACTGTACCAAAAATGATTCAAAATGTCAATTGGATCGTGCCTCATGTTGAATAACCACTTTTTAAACCCTCAGAGTGACCAAAATTGCCATTTTTACAGAGTTTTGCTTACTCAAAAGCTTCAATTTTGACCCGTTTCAGGCACAGTAATGACTTTAAACACACTTATTTTAGTTGACAAAGTCATAATTCACATCCAACTGTCATTTACAGTCAAAAGATTAAATGTTAAAATTTCATCCATATTGACCATTTTGGGATAGTTCGACATGTCCGGAGTCATCGTTTTTCATCCGAAAATTGATTTTTTGGACTGTACCAAAAATGATTCAAAATGTCAATTGGATCGTGCCTCATGTTGAATAACCACTTTTTAAACCCTCACAGTGACCAAAATTGCCATTTTTACAGAGTTTTGCTTACTCAAAAGCTTCAATTTTGACCCCTTTGAGGCACAGAAACGACTTTAAACACACTTATTTTAGTTGACAAAGTCATAATTCACATCCAACAGTCATTTAGAGTCAAAAGATTAAATGTTAAAATTTCATCATTATAGACCATTTTGGGAACGTTCGACAGGTCCGGAGTCATTGTTTTTCATCCGAAAATTGATTTTTTGGACTGTACCAAAAATGATTCAAAATGTCAATTGGATCGTGCCTCATGTTGAATAACCACTTTTTAAACCCTCACAGTGACCAAAATTGCCATTTTTACAGAGTTTTGCTTACTCAAAAGCTTCAATTTTGACCCGTTTCAGGCACAGAAATGACTTTAAACACACTTATTTTAGTCGACAAAGTCATAATTCACATCCAACAGTCATTTACAGTCAAAAGATTTAAATGTTAAAATTTAATCCATTTTGACCTTTTTGGGATCGTTCGACATGTCCGGAGTCATCGTTTTTCATCCGAAAATTGATTTTTTGGACTGTACCAAAAATGATTCAAAATGTCAATTGGATCGTGCCTCATGTTGAATAACCACTTTTTAAACCCTCACAGTGACCAAAATTGCCATTTTTACAGAGTTTTGCTTACTCAAAAGCTTCAATTTTGACCCGTTTCTGTCACAGAAATGACTTTAAACACACTTATTTTAGTCGACAAAGTAATAATTCACATCCAACAGTCATTTACAGTCAAAAGATTAAATGTTAAAATTTCATCCATTTTGACCTTTTTGGGATCGTTCGACATGTCCGGAGTCATCGTTTTTCATCCGAAAATTGATTTTTTGGACTGTACCAAAAATTATTCAAAATGTCAATTGGATCGTGCCTCATGTTGAATAACCACTTTTTAAACCCTCAGAGTGACCAAAATTGCCATTTTTACAGAGTTTTGCTTACTCAAAAGCTTCAATTTTGACCCGTTTCAGGCACAGTAATGACTTTAAACACACTTATTTTAGTTGACAAAGTCATAATTCACATCCAACTGTCATTTACCGTCAAAAGATTAAATGTTAAAATTTCATCCATATTGACCATTTTGGGATAATTCGACATGTCCGGAGTCATCGTTTTTCATCCGAAAATTGATTTTTTGGACTGTACCAAAAATGATTCAAAATGTCAATTGGATCGTGCGTCATGTTGAATAACCACTTTTTAAACCCTCACAGTGACCAAATTTGCCATTTTTACAGAGTTTTGCTTACTCAAAAGCTTCAATTTTGACCCGTTTCAGGCACAGAAATGACTTTAAACACACTTATTTTAGTTGACAAAGTCATAATTCACATCCAACAGTCATTTACAGTCAAAAGATTAAATGTTAAAATTTCATCCATTTTGACCTTTTTGGGATCGTTCGACATGTCCGGAGTCATCGTTTTTCATCCGAAAATTGATTTTTTGGACTGTACCAAAAATGATTCAAAATGTCAATTGGATCGTGCCTCATGTTGAATAACCACTTTTTAAACCCTCACAGTGACCAAAATTGCCAATTTTACAGAGTTTTGCTTACTCAAAAGCTTCAATTTTGACCCATTTCAGGCACAGAAATGACTTTAGACACACTTATTTTAGTTGACAAAGTCATAATTCACATCCAACAGTCATTTAGAGTCAAAAGATTAAATGTTAAAATTTCATCATTATAGACCATTTTGGGATTGTTCGACAGGTCCGGAGTCATCGTTTTTCATCCGAAAATTGATTTTTTGGACTGTACCAAAAATGATTCAAAATGTCAATTGGATCGTGCCTCATGTTGAATAACCACTTTTTAAACCCTCAGAGTGACCAAAATTGCCATTTTTACAGAGTTTTGCTTACTCAAAAGCTTAAATTTTGACCCGTTTCAGGCACAGAAATGACTTTAAACACACTTATTTTAGTTGACAAAGTCATAATTCACATCCAACAGTCATTTACAGTCAAAAGATTAAATGTTAAAATTTCATCCATTTTGACCTTTTTGGGATCGTTCGACATGTCCGGAGTCATCGTTTTTCATCCGAAAATTGATTTTTTGGACTGTACCAAAAATGATTCAAAATGTCAATTGGATCGTGCCTCATGTTGAATAACCACTTTTTAAACCCTCAGAGTGACCAAAATTGCCATTTTTACAGAGTTTTGCTTACTCAAAAGCTTCAATTTTGACCCCTTTGAGGCACAGAAATGACTTTAAACACACTTATTTTAGTTGACAAAGTCATAATTCACATCCAACAGTCATTTAGAGTCAAAAGATTAAATGTTAAAATTTCATCCATATTGACCATTTTGGGATCATTCGACATGTCCGGAGTCATCGTTTTTCTTCCGAAAATTGATTTTTTGGACTGTACCAAAAATGATTCAAAATGTCAATTGGATCGTGCCTCATGTTGAATAACCACTTTTTAAACCCTCACAGTGACCAAAATTGCCATTTTTACAGAGTTTTGTTTACTCAAAAGCTTCAATTTTGACCCCTTTGAGGCACAGAAACGACTTTAAACACACTTATTTTAGTTGACAAAGTCATAATTCACATCCAACAGTCATTTAGAGTCAAAAGATTAAATGTTAAAATTTCATCCATATTGACCATTTTGGGATCATTCGACATGTCCGGAGTCATCGTTTTTCATCCGAAAATGGATTTTTTGGACTGTACCAAAAATGATTCAAAATGTCAATTGGATCGTGCCTCATGTTGAATAACCACTTTTTAAACCCTCAGAGTGACCAAAATTGCCATTTTTACAGAGTTTTGCTTACTCAAAAGCTTCAATTTTGACCCCTTTGAGGCACAGAAATGACTTTAAACATACTTATTTTAGTTGACAAAGTCATAATTCACATCCAACAGTCATTTAGAGTCAAAAGATTAAATGTTAAAATTTCATCCATATTGACCATTTTGGGATCATTCGACATGTCCGGAGTCATCGTTTTTCATCCGAAAATTGATTTTTTGGACTGTACCAAAAATGATTCAAAATGTCAATTGGATCGTGCCTCATGTTGAATAACCACTTTTTAAACCCTCACAGTGACCAAAATTGCCATTTTTACAGAGTTTTGCTTACTCAAAAGCTTCAATTTTGACCCGTTTCAGGCACAGAAATGACTTTAAACACACTTATTTTAGTCGACAAAGTCATAATTCACATCCAACAGTCATTTACAGTCAAAAGATTAAATGTTATAATTTCATCCATTTTGACCTTTTTGGGATCGTTCGACATGTCCGGAGTCATCGTTTTTCATCCGAAAATTGATTTTTTGGACTGTACCAAAAATTATTCAAAATGTCAATTGGATCGTGCCTCATGTTGAATAACCACTTTTTAAACCCTCAGAGTGACCAAAATTGCCATTTTTACAGAGTTTTGCTTACTCAAAAGCTTCAATTTTGACCCGTTTCAGGCACAGAAATGACTTTAAACACACTTATTTTAGTTGACAAAGTCATAATTCACATCCAACAGTCATTTACAGTCAAAAGATTAAATGTTAAAATTTCATCCATATTGACCATTTTGGGATAGTTCGACATGTCCGGAGTCATCGTTTTTCATCCGAAAATTGATTTTTTGGACTGTATCAAAAATGATTCAAAATGTCAATTGGATCGTGCCTCATGTTGAATAACCACTTTTTAAACCCTCACAGTGACCAAAATTGACATTTTTACAGAGTTTTGATTACTCAAAAGCTTCAATTTTGACCCCTTTGAGGCACAGAAACGACTTTGAAAACACTTATTTTAGTTGACAAAGTCATAATTCACATCCAACAGTCATTTAGAGTCAAAAGATTAAATGTTAAAATTTCATCATTATAGACCATTTTGGGAACGTTCGACAGGTCCGGAGTCATCGTTTTTCATCCGAAAATTTATTTTTTGGACTGTACCAAAAATGATTCAAAATGTCAATTGGATCGTGCCTCATGTTGAATAACCACTTTTTAAACCCTCACAGTGACCAAAATTGCCATTTTTACAGAGTTTTGCTTACTCAAAAGCTTCAATTTTGACCCGTTTCAGGCACAGAAATGACTTTAAACACACTTATTTTAGTCGACAAAGTCATAATTCACATCCAACAGTCATTTACAGTCAAAAGATTAAATGTTAAAATTTCATCCATTTTAACCTTTTTGGGATCGTTCGACATGTCCGGAGTCATCGTTTTTCATCCGAAAATTGATTTTTTGGACTGTACCAAAAATGATTCAAAATGTCAATTGGATCGTGCCTCATGTTGAATAACCACTTTTTAAACCCTCACAGTGACCAAAATTGCCATTTTTACAGAGTTTTGCTTACTCAAAAGCTTCAATTTTGACCCGTTTCAGGCACAGAAATGACTTTAAACACACTTATTTTAGTCGACAAAGTCATAATTCACATCCAACAGTCATTTACAGTCAAAAGATTAAATGTTAAAATTTCATCCATTTTGACCTTTTTGGGATCGTTCGACATGTCCGGAGTCATCGTTTTTCATCCGAAAATTGATTTTTTGGACTGTACCAAAAATGATTCAAAATGTCAATTGGATCGTGCCTCATGTTGAATAACCACTTTTTAAACCCTCACAGTGACCAAAATTGCCATTTTTACAGAGTTTTGCTTACTCAAAAGCTTCAATTTTGACCCCTTTGAGGCACAGAAATGACTTTAAACACACTTATTTTAGTTGACAAAGTCATAATTCACATCCAACAGTCATTTAGAGTCAAAAGATTAAATGTTAAAATTTCATCCATATTGACCATTTTGGGATCATTCGACATGTCCGGAGTCATCGTTTTTCATCCGAAAATTGATTTTTTGGACTGTACCAAAAATGATTCAAAATGTCAATTGGATCGTGTCTCATGTTGAATAACCACTTTTTAAACCCTCAGAGTGACCAAAATTGCCATTTTTACAGAGTTTTGCTTACTCAAAAGCTTCAATTTTGACCCGTTTCAGGCACAGAAATGACTTTAAACACACTTATTTTAGTCGACAAAGTCATAATTCACATCCAACAGTCATTTACAGTCAAAAGATTAAATGTTAAAATTTCATCCATTTTGACCTTTTTGGGATCGTTCGACATGTCCGGAGTCATCGTTTTTCATCCGAAAATTGATTTTTTGGACTGTACCAAAAATGATTCAAAATGTCAATTGGATCGTGTCTCATGTTGAATAACCACTTTTTAAACCCTCAGAGTGACCAAAATTGCCATTTTTACAGAGTTTTGCTTACTCAAAAGCTTCAATTTTGACCCGTTTCAGGCACAGTAATGACTTTAAACACACTTATTTTAGTTGACAAAGTCATAATTCACATCCAACTGTCATTTACAGTCAAAAGATTAAATGTTAAAATTTCATCCATATTGACCATTTTGGGATAGTTCGACATGTCCGGAGTCATCGTTTTTCATCCGAAAATTGATTTTTTGGACTGTACCAAAAATGATTCAAAATGTCAATTGGATCGTGCCTCATGTTGAATAACCACTTTTTAAACCCTCACAGTGACCAAAATTGCCATTTTTACAGAGTTTTGCTTACTCAAAAGCTTCAATTTTGACCCGTTTCAGGCACAGAAATGACTTTAAACACACTTATTTTAGTCGACAAAGTCATAATTCACATCCAACAGTCATTTACAGTCAAAAGATTAAATGTTAAAATTTCATCCATTTTGACCTTTTTGGGATCGTTCGACATGTCCGGAGTCATCGTTTTTCATCCGAAAATTGATTTTTTGGACTGTACCAAAAATGATTCAAAATGTCAATTGGATCGTGCCTCATGTTGAATAACCACTTTTTAAACCCTCACAGTGACCAAAATTGCCATTTTTACAGAGTTTTGCTTACTCAAAAGCTTCAATTCTGACCCGTTTCAGGCACAGAAATGACTTTAAACACACCTATTTTAGTCGACAAAGTAATAATTCACATCCAACAGTCATTTACAGTCAAAAGATTAAATGTTAAAATTTCATCCATTTTGACCTTTTTGGGATCGTTCGACATGTCCGGAGTCATCGTTTTTCATCCGAAAATTGATTTTTTGGACTGTACCAAAAATTATTCAAAATGTCAATTGGATCGTGCCTCATGTTGAATAACTACTTTTTAAACCCTCAGAGTGACCAAAATTGCCATTTTTACAGAGTTTTGCTTACTCAAAAGCTTCAATTTTGACCCGTTTCAGGCACAGTAATGACTTTAAACACACTTATTTTAGTTGACAAAGTCATAATTCACATCCAACTGTCATTTACAGTCAAAAGATTAAATGTTAAAATTTCATCCATATTGACCATTTTGGGATAGTTCGACATGTCCGGAGTCATCGTTTTTCATCAGAAAATTGATTTTTTGGACTGTACCAAAAATGATTCAAAATGTCAATTGGATCGTGCGTCATGTTGAATAACCACTTTTTAAACCCTCACAGTGACCAAAATTGCCATTTTTACAGAGTTTTGCTTACTCAAAAGCTTCAATTTTGACCCGTTTCAGGCACAGAAATGACTTTAAACACACTTATTTTAGTTGACAAAGTCATAATTCACATCCAACAGTCATTTACAGTCAAAGGATTAAATGTTAAAATTTCATCCATTTTGACCTTTTTGGGATCGTTCGACATGTCCGGAGTCATCGTTTTTCATCCGAAAATTGATTTTTTGGACTGTACCAAAAATGATTCAAAATGTCAATTGGATCGTGCCTCATGTTGAATAACCACTTTTTAAACCCTCACAGTGACCAAAATTGCCATTTTTACAGAGTTTTGCTTACTCAAAAGCTTCAATTTTGACCCGTTTCAGGCACAGAAATGACTTTAAACACACTTATTTTAGTTGACAATGTCATAATTCACATCCAACAGTCATTTACAGTCAAAAGATTAAATGTTAAAATTTCATCCATATTGACCATTTTGGGATAGTTCGACATGTCCGGAGTCATCGTTTTTCGATCGCAAATTGATTTTTTGGACTGTACCAAAAATGATTCAAAATGTCAATTGGATCGTGCCTCATGTTGAATAACCACTTTTTAAACCCTCACAGTGACCAAAATTGCCATTTTTACAGAGTTTTGCTTACTCAAAAGCTTCAATTCTGACCCGTTTCAGGCACAGAAATGACTTTAAACACACCTATTTTAGTCGACAAAGTAATAATTCACATCCAACAGTCATTTACAGTCAAAGGATTAAATGTTAAAATTTCATCCATTTTGACCTTTTTGGGATCGTTCGACATGTCCGGAGTCATCGTTTTTCATCCGAAAATTGATTTTTTGGACTGTACCAAAAATTATTCAAAATGTCAATTGGATCGTGCCTCATGTTGAATAACTACTTTTTAAACCCTCAGAGTGACCAAAATTGCCATTTTTACAGAGTTTTGCTTACTCAAAAGCTTCAATTTTGACCCGTTTCAGGCACAGTAATGACTTTAAACACACTTATTTTAGTTGACAAAGTCATAATTCACATCCAACTGTCATTTACAGTCAAAAGATTAAATGTTAAAATTTCATCCATATTGACCATTTTGGGATAGTTCGACATGTCCGGAGTCATCGTTTTTCATCAGAAAATTGATTTTTTGGACTGTACCAAAAATGATTCAAAATGTCAATTGGATCGTGCGTCATGTTGAATAACCACTTTTTAAACCCTCACAGTGACCAAAATTGCCATTTTTACAGAGTTTTGCTTACTCAAAAGCTTCAATTTTGACCCGTTTCAGGCACAGAAATGACTTTAAACACACTTATTTTAGTTGACAAAGTCATAATTCACATCCAACAGTCATTTACAGTCAAAAGATTAAATGTTAAAATTTCATCCATTTTGACCTTTTTGGGATCGTTCGACATGTCCGGAGTCATCGTTTTTCATCCGAAAATTGATTTTTTGGACTGTACCAAAAATGATTCAAAATGTCAATTGGATCGTGCCTCATGTTGAATAACCACTTTTTAAACCCTCACAGTGACCAAAATTGCCATTTTTACAGAGTTTTGCTTACTCAAAAGCTTCAATTTTGACCCGTTTCAGGCACAGAAATGACTTTAAACACACTTATTTTAGTTGACAATGTCATAATTCACATCCAACAGTCATTTACAGTCAAAAGATTAAATGTTAAAATTTCATCCATATTGACCATTTTGGGATAGTTCGACATGTCCGGAGTCATCGTTTTTCGATCGCAAATTGATTTTTTGGACTGTACCAAAAATGATTCAAAATGTCAATTGGATCGTGCCTCATGTTGAATAACCACTTTTTAAACCCTCACAGTGACCAAAATTGCCATTTTTACAGAGTTTTGCTTACTCAAAAGCTTCAATTTTGACCCGTTTCAGGCACAGAAATGACTTTAAACACACTTATTTTAGTCGACAAAGTCATAATTCACATCCAACAGTCATTTACAGTCAAAAGATTAAATGTTAAAATTTCATCCATTTTGACCTTTTTGGGATCGTTCGACATGTCCGGAGTCATCGTTTTTCATCAGAAAATTGATTTTTTGGACTGTACCAAAAATGATTCAAAATGTCAATTGGATCGTGCGTCATGTTGAATAACCACTTTTTAAACCCTCACAGTGACCAAAATTGCCATTTTTACAGAGTTTTGCTTACTCAAAAGCTTCAATTTTGACCCGTTTCAGGCACAGAAATGACTTTAAACACACTTATTTTAGTTGACAAAGTCATAATTCACATCCAACATTCATTTACAGTCAAAAGATTAAATGTTAAAATTTCATCCATTTTGACCTTTTTGGGATCGTTCGACATGTCCGGAGTCATCGTTTTTCATCCTAAAATTGATTTTTTGGACTGTACCAAAAATGATTCAAAATGTCAATTGGATCGTGCCTCATGTTGAATAACCACTTTTTAAACCCTCACAGTGACCAAAATTGCCATTTTTACAGAGTTTTGCTTACTCAAAAGCTTCAATTTTGACCCGTTTCAGGCACAGAAATGACTTTAAACACACTTATTTTAGTCGACAAAGTCATAATTCACATCCAACAGTCATTTACAGTCAAAAGATTAAATGTTAAAATTTCATCCATTTTGACCTTTTTGGGATCGTTCGACATGTCCGGAGTCATCGTTTTTCATCCGAAAATTGATTTTTTTGGACTGTACCAAAAATTATTCAAAATGTCAATTGGATCGTGCCTCATGTTGAATAACCACTTTTTAAACCCTCACAGTGACCAAAATTGCCATTTTTACAGAGTTTTGCTTACTCAAAAGCTTCAATTTTGACCCCTTTGAGGCACAGAAATGACTTTAAACACACTTATTTTAGTTGAGATAGTCATAATTCACATCCAACAGTCATTTAGAGTCAAAAGATTAAATGTTAAAATTTCATCCATATTGACCATTTTGGGATCATTCGACATGTCCGGAGTCATCGTTTTTCATCCAAAAATTGATTTTTTGGACTGTACCAAAAATGATTCAAAATGTCAATTGGATCGTGCCTCATGTTGAATAACCACTTTTTAAACCCTCAGAGTGACCAAAATTGCCATTTTTACAGAGTTTTGCTTACTCAAAAGCTTCAATTTTGACCCGTTTCAGGCACAGTAATGACTTTAAACACACTTATTTTAGTTGACAAAGTCATAATTCACATCCAACTGTCATTTACAGTCAAAAGATTAAATGTTAAAATTTCATCCATATTGACCATTTTGGGATAGTTCGACATGTCCGGAGTCATCGTTTTTCATCCGAAAATTGATTTTTTGGACTGTACCAAAAATGATTCAAAATGTCAATTGGATCGTGCCTCATGTTGAATAACCACTTTTTAAACCCTCACAGTGACCAAAATTGCCATTTTTACAGAGTTTTGTTTACTCAAAAGCTTCAATTTTGACCCCTTTGAGGCACAGAAACGACTTTAAACACACTTATTTTAGTTGACAAAGTCATAATTCACATCCAACAGTCATTTAGAGTCAAAAGAATAAATGTTAAAATTTCATCATTATAGACCATTTTGGGAACGTTCGACAGGTCTGGAGTCATCGTTTTTCATCCGAAAATTTATTTTTTGGACTGTACCAAAAATGATTCAAAATGTCAATTGGATCGTGCCTCATGTTGAATAACCACTTTTTAAACCCTCACAGTGACCAAAATTGCCATTTTTACAGAGTTTTGCTAACTCAAAAGCTTCAATTTTGACCCGTTTCAGGCACAGAAATGACTTTAAACACACTTATTTTAGTCGACAAAGTCATAATTCACATCCAACAGTCATTTACAGTCAAAAGATTAAATGTTAAAATTTCATCCATTTTAACCTTTTTGGGATCGTAAGACATGTCCGGAGTCATCGTTTTTCATCCGAAAATTGATTTTTTGGACTGTACCAAAAATGATTCAAAATGTCAATTGGATCGTGCCTCATGTTGAATAACCACTTTTTAAACCCTCACAGTGACCAAAATTGCCATTTTTACAGAGTTTTGCTTACTCAAAAGCTTCAATTTTGACCCGTTTCAGGCACAGAAATGACTTTAAACACACTTATTTTAGTCGACAAAGTCATAATTCACATCCAACAGTCATTTACAGTCAAAAGATTAAATGTTAAAATTTCATCCATTTTGACCTTTTTGGGATCGTTCGACATGTCCGGAGTCATCGTTTTTCATCCGAAAATTGATTTTTTGGACTGTACCAAAAATTATTCAAAATGTCAATTGGATCGTGCCTCATGTTGAATAACCACTTTTTAAACCCTCACAGTGACCAAAATTGCCATTTTTACAGAGTTTTGCTTACTCAAAAGCTTCAATTTTGACCCCTTTGAGGCACAGAAATGACTTTAAACACACTTATTTTAGTTGACAAAGTCATAATTCACATCCAACAGTCATTTAGAGTCAAAAGATTAAATGTTAAAATTTCATCCATATTGACCATTTTGGGATCATTCGACATGTCCGGAGTCATCGTTTTTCATCCGAAAATTGATTTTTTGGACTGTACCAAAAATGATTCAAAATGTCAATTGGATCGTGCCTCATGTTGAATAACCACTTTTTAAACCCTCAGAGTGACCAAAATTGCCATTTTTACAGAGTTTTGCTTACTCAAAAGCTTCAATTTTGACCCGTTTCAGGCACAGTAATGACTTTAAACACACTTATTTTAGTTGACAAAGTCATAATTCACATCCAACTGTCATTTACTGTCAAAAGATTAAATGTTAAAATTTCATCCATATTGACCATTTTGGGATAGTTCGACATGTCCGGAGTCATCGTTTTTCATCCGAAAATTGATTTTTTGGACTGTACCAAAAATGATTCAAAATGTCAATTGGATCGTGCCTCATGTTGAATAACCACTTTTTAAACCCTCACAGTGACCAAAATTGCCATTTTTACAGAGTTTTGCTTACTCAAAAGCTTCAATTTTGACCCGTTTCAGGCACAGAAATGACTTTAAACACACTTATTTTAGTCGACAAAGTCATAATTCACATCCAACAGTCATTTACAGTCAAAAGATTAAATGTTAAAATTTCATCCATTTTGACCTTTTTGGGATCGTTCGACATGTCCGGAGTCATCGTTTTTCATCCGAAAATTGATTTTTTGGACTGTACCAAAAATTATTCAAAATGTCAATTGGATCGTGCCTCATGTTGAATAACCACTTTTTAAACCCTCACAGTGACCAAAATTGCCATTTTTACAGAGTTTTGCTTACTCAAAAGCTTCAATTTTGACCCCTTTGAGGCACAGAAATGACTTTAAACACACTTATTTTAGTTGACAAAGTCATAATTCACATCCAACAGTCATTTAGAGTCAAAAGATTAAATGTTAAAATTTCATCCATATTGACCATTTTGGGATCATTCGACATGTCCGGAGTCATCGTTTTTCTTCCGAAAATTGATTTTTTGGACTGTACCAAAAATGATTCAAAATGTCAATTGGATCGTGCCTCATGTTGAATAACCACTTTTTAAACCCTCAGAGTGACCAAAATTGCCATTTTTACAGAGTTTTGCTTACTCAAAAGCTTCAATTTTGACCCGTTTCAGGCACAGTAATGACTTTAAACACACTTATTTTAGTTGACAAAGTCATAATTCACATCCAACTGTCATTTACAGTCAAAAGATTAAATGTTAAAATTTCATCCATATTGACCATTTTGGGATAGTTCGACATGTCCGGAGTCATCGTTTTTCATCCGAAAATTGATTTTTTGGACTGTACCAAAAATTATTCAAAATGTCAATTGGATCGTGCCTCATGTTGAATAACCACTTTTTAAACCCTCAGAGTGACCAAAATTGCCATTTTTACAGAGTTTTGCTTACTCAAAAGCTTCAATTTTGACCCGTTTCAGGCACAGAAATGACTTTAAACACACTTATTTTAGTTGACAAAGTCATAATTCACATCCAACAGTCATTTACAGTCAAAAGATTAAATGTTAAAATTTCATCCATATTGACCATTTTGGGATAGTTCGACATGTCCGGAGTCATCGTTTTTCATCCGAAAATTGATTTTTTGGACTGTATCAAAAATGATTCAAAATGTCAATTGGATCGTGCCTCATGTTGAATAACCACTTTTTAAACCCTCACAGTGACCAAAATTGACATTTTTACAGAGTTTTGATTACTCAAAAGCTTCAATTTTGACCCCTTTGAGGCACAGAAACGACTTTGAAAACACTTATTTTAGTTGACAAAGTCATAATTCACATCCAACAGTCATTTAGAGTCAAAAGATTAAATGTTAAAATTTCATCATTATAGACCATTTTGGGAACGTTCGACAGGTCCGGAGTCATCGTTTTTCATCCGAAAATTTATTTTTTGGACTGTACCAAAAATGATTCAAAATGTCAATTGGATCGTGCCTCATGTTGAATAACCACTTTTTAAACCCTCACAGTGACCAAAATTGCCATTTTTACAGAGTTTTGCTTACTCAAAAGCTTCAATTTTGACCCGTTTCAGGCACAGAAATGACTTTAAACACACTTATTTTAGTCGACAAAGTCATAATTCACATCCAACAGTCATTTACAGTCAAAAGATTAAATGTTAAAATTTCATCCATTTTAACCTTTTTGGGATCGTTCGACATGTCCGGAGTCATCGTTTTTCATCCGAAAATTGATTTTTTGGACTGTACCAAAAATGATTCAAAATGTCAATTGGATCGTGCCTCATGTTGAATAACCACTTTTTAAACCCTCACAGTGACCAAAATTGCCATTTTTACAGAGTTTTGCTTACTCAAAAGCTTCAATTTTGACCCGTTTCAGGCACAGAAATGACTTTAAACACACTTATTTTAGTCGACAAAGTCATAATTCACATCCAACAGTCATTTACAGTCAAAAGATTAAATGTTAAAATTTCATCCATTTTGACCTTTTTGGGATCGTTCGACATGTCCGGAGTCATCGTTTTTCATCCGAAAATTGATTTTTTGGACTGTACCAAAAATTATTCAAAATGTCAATTGGATCGTGCCTCATGTTGAATAACCACTTTTTAAACCCTCACAGTGACCAAAATTGCCATTTTTACAGAGTTTTGCTTACTCAAAAGCTTCAATTTTGACCCCTTTGAGGCACAGAAATGACTTTAAACACACTTATTTTAGTTGACAAAGTCATAATTCACATCCAACAGTCATTTAGAGTCAAAAGATTAAATGTTAAAATTTCATCCATATTGACCATTTTGGGATCATTCGACATGTCCGGAGTCATCGTTTTTCATCCGAAAATTGATTTTTTGGACTGTACCAAAAATGATTCAAAATGTCAATTGGATCGTGTCTCATGTTGAATAACCACTTTTTAAACCCTCAGAGTGACCAAAATTGCCATTTTTACAGAGTTTTGCTTACTCAAAAGCTTCAATTTTGACCCGTTTCAGGCACAGTAATGACTTTAAACACACTTATTTTAGTTGACAAAGTCATAATTCACATCCAACTGTCATTTACAGTCAAAAGATTAAATGTTAAAATTTCATCCATATTGACCATTTTGGGATAGTTCGACATGTCCGGAGTCATCGTTTTTCATCCGAAAATTGATTTTTTGGACTGTACCAAAAATGATTCAAAATGTCAATTGGATCGTGCCTCATGTTGAATAACCACTTTTTAAACCCTCACAGTGACCAAAATTGCCATTTTTACAGAGTTTTGCTTACTCAAAAGCTTCAATTTTGACCCGTTTCAGGCACAGAAATGACTTTAAACACACTTATTTTAGTCGACAAAGTCATAATTCACATCCAACAGTCATTTACAGTCAAAAGATTAAATGTTAAAATTTCATCCATTTTGACCTTTTTGGGATCGTTCGACATGTCCGGAGTCATCGTTTTTCATCCGAAAATTGATTTTTTGGACTGTACCAAAAATGATTCAAAATGTCAATTGGATCGTGCCTCATGTTGAATAACCACTTTTTAAACCCTCACAGTGACCAAAATTGCCATTTGAAATGACTTTAAACACACTTATTTTAGTTGACAAAGTCATAATTCACATCCAACAGTCATTTACAGTCAAAAGATTAAATGTTAAAATTTCATCATTATAGACCATTTTGGGAACGTTCGACAGGTCCGGAGTCATCGTTTTTCATCTGAAAATTGAGTTTTTTGGACTGTACCAAAAATGATTCAAAATGTCAATTGGATCGTGCCTCATGTTGATTAACCACTTTTTAAAACCTCAGAGTGATCAAAATTGAAGCTTTTGAGTTAGCAAAACTCTGTAAAAATGGCAATTTTGGTCACTCTGAGGTTTTAAAAAGTGGTTATTCAACATGAGGCACGATCCAATTGACATTTTGAATCATTTTTGGTACAGTCCAAAAAATCAATCTTCGGATGAAAAACGATGACTCCGGACCTGTCGAACGTTCCCAAAATGGTCTATAATGATGAAATTTTAACATTTAATCTTTTGACTGTAAATGACTGTTGGATGTGAATTATGACTTTGTCAACTAAAATAAGTGTGTTTAAAGTCATTTCTGTGCCTGAAACGGGTCAAAATTGAAGCTTTTGAGTAAGCAAAACTCTGTAAAAATGGCAATTTTTGTCACTCTGAGGGTTTAAAAAGTGGTTATTCAACATGAGGCACGATCGAATTGACATTTTGAATCATTTTTGGTACAGTCCAAAAAATCAATTTTCGGATGAAAAACGATGACTCCGGACCTGTCGAACAATCCCAAAATGGTCTATAATGATGAAATTTTAACATTTAATCTTTTGACTCTAAATGACTGTTAGATGTGAATTATGACTTTTTTTCAACTAAAATAAGTGTGTTTAAAGTCGTTTCTGTGCCTCAAAGGGGTCAAAATTGAAGCTTTTGAGTAATCAAAACTCTGTAAAAATGGCAATTTTGGTCACTGTGAGGGTTTAAAAAGTGGTTATTTAACATGAGGCACGATCCAATTGACATTTTGAATCATTTTTGGTACAGTCCAAAAAATAAATTTTCGGATGAAAAACGATGACTCCGGACCTATCGAACGTTCCCAAAATGGTCTATAATGATGAAATTTTAACATTTAATCTTTTGACTCTAAATGACTGTTGGGTGTGAATTATGACTTTGTCAACTAAAATAAGTGTGTTTAAAGTCATTTCTGTGCCTGAAACGGGTCAAAATTGAAGCTTTTGAGTTAGCAAAACTCTGTAAAAATGGCAATTTTGGTCACTCTGAGGTTTTAAAAAGTGGTTAATCAACATGAGGCACGATCCAATTGACATTTTGAATCATTTTTGGTACAGTCCAAAAAATCAATTTTCGGATGAAAAACGATGACTCCGGACATGTCGAACTATCCCAAAATGGTAAATATGGATGAAATTTTAACATTTAATCTTTTGACTGTAAATGACTGTTGGATGTGAATTATGACTTTGTCAACTAAAATAAGTGTGTTTAAAGTCATTTCTGTGCCTGAAACGGGTCAAAATTGAAGCTTTTGAGTAAGCAAAACTCTGTAAAAATGGCAATTTTGGTCACTCTGAGGGTTTAAAAAGTGGTTATTCAACATGAGGCACGATCCAGTTGACATTTTGAATCATTTTTGGTACAGTCCAAAAAATCAATTTTCGGATGAAAAACGATGACTCCGAACCTGTCGAACAATCCCAAAATGGTCTATAATGATGAAATTTTAACATTTAATCTTTTGACTCTAAATGACTGTTGGATGTGAATTATGACTTTTTCAACTAAAATAAGTGTGTTTAAAGTCGTTTCTGTGCCTCAAAGCGGTCAAAATTGAAGCTTTTGAGTAATCAAAACTCTGTAAAAATGGCAATTTTGGTCACTGTGAGGGTTTAAAAAGTGGTTATTCAACATGAGGCACGATCCAATTGACATTTTGATTCATTTTTGGTACAGTCCAAAAACCAATTTTCGGATGAAAAACGATGACTCCGGACCTGTCGAACGTTCCTAAAATGGTCAAAATGGATGAAATTTTAACATTTAATCTTTTGACTGTAAATGACTGTTGGATGTGAATTATGACTTTGTGAACTAAAATAAGTGTGTTTAAAGTCATTTCTGTGCCTGAAACGGGTCAAAATTGAAGCTTTTGAGTTAGCAAAACTCTGTAAAAATCGCAATTTTGGTCACTCTGAGGGTTTAAAAAGTGGTTATTTAACAAGAGGCACGATCCAATTGACATTTTGAATCATTTTTGGTACAGTCCAAAAAATAAATTTTCGGATGAAAAACGATGACTCCGGACCTGTCGAACGTTCCCAAAATGGTCTATAATGATGAAATTTTAACATTTAATCTTTTGACTCTAAATGACTGTTGGATGTGAATTATGACTTTGTCAACTAAAATAAGTGTGTTTAAAGTCGTTTCTGTGCCTCAAAGGGGTCGAAATTGAAGCTTTTGAGTAATCAAAACTCTGTAAAAATCGCAATTTTGGTCACTCTGAGGGTTTAAAAAGTGGTTATTTAACATGAGGCACGATCCAATTGACATTTTGAATCATTTTTGGTACAGTCCAAAAAATCAATTTTCGGATGAAAAACGATGACTCCGGACCTGTCGAACGTTCCCAAAATGGTCTATAATGATGAAATTTTAACATTTAATCTTTTGAATCTAAATGACTGTTGGGTGTGAATTATGACTTTGTCAACTACAATAAGTGTGTTTAAAGTCGTTTCTGTGCCTCAAAGGGGTCAAAATTGAAGCTTTTGAGTAATCAAAACTCTGTAAAAATGGCAATTTTGGTCACTGTGAGGGTTTAAAAAGTGGTTATTCAACATGAGCCACGATCCAATTGACATTTTGAATCATTTTTGGTACAGCCCAAAAAATCAATTTTCGGATGAAAAACGATGACTCCGGACATGTCGAACGATCCCAAAATGGTCAATATGGATGAAATTTTAACATTTAATCTTTTGACTGTAAATGACTGTTGGATGTGAATTATGACTTTGTCAACTAAAATACGTGTGTTTAAAGTCATTTCTCTGCCTGAAACGGGTCAAAATTGAAGCTTTTGAGTAAGCAAAACTCTGTAAAAATGGCAATTTTGGTCACTGTGAGGGTTTAAAAAGTGGTTATTTAACATGAGGCACGATCCAATTGACATTTTTAATCATTTTTGGTACAGTCCAAAAAATCAATTTTCGGATGAAAAACGATGACTCCGGACCTGTCGAACAATCCCAAAATGGTCTATAATGATGAAATTTTAACATTTAATCTTTTGACTCTAAATGACTGTTGGATGTGAATTATGACTTTTTTTCAACTAAAATAAGTGTGTTTAAAGTCGTTTCTGTGCCTCAAAGGGGTCAAAATTGAAGCTTTTGAGTAATCAAAACTCTGTAAAAATGGCAATTTTGGTCACTGTGAGGGTTTAAAAAGTGGTTATTTAACATGAGGCACGATCCAATTGACATTTTGAATCATTTTTTGGTACAGTCCAAAAAATAAATTTTCGGATGAAAAACGATGACTCCGGACCTATCGAACGTTCCCAAAATGGTCTATAATGATGAAATTTTAACATTTAATCTTTTGACTCTAAATGACTGTTGGGTGTGAATTATGACTTTGTCAACTAAAATAAGTGTGTTTAAAGTCATTTCTGTGCCTGAAACGGGTCAAAATTGAAGCTTTTGAGTTAGCAAAACTCTGTAAAAATGGCAATTTTGGTCACTCTGAGGTTTTAAAAAGTGGTTATTCAACATGAGGCACGATCCAATTGACATTTTGAATCATTTTTGGTACAGTCCAAAAAATCAATCTTCGGATGAAAAACGATGACTCCGGACCTGTCGAACGTTCCCAAAATGGTCTATAATGATGAAATTTTAACATTTAATCTTTTGAATCTAAATGACTGTTGGATGTGAATTATGACTTTGTCAACTACAATAAGTGTGTTTAAAGTCGTTTCTGTGCCTCAAAGGGGTCAAAATTGAAGCTTTTGAGTAATCAAAACTCTGTAAAAATGGCAATTTTGGTCACTGTGAGGGTTTATAAAGTGGTTATTCAACATGAGCCACGATCCAATTGACATTTTGAATCATTTTTGGTACAGTCCAAAAAACACAATTTTCGGATGAAAAACGATGACTCCGGACATGTCGAACTATCCCAAAATGGTCAATATGGATGAAATTTTAACATTTAATCTTTTGACTGTAAATGACTGTTGGATGTGAATTATGACTTTGTCAACTAAAATAAGTGTGTTTAAAGTCATTTCTGTGCCTGAAACGGGTCAAAATTGAAGCTTTTGAGTAAGCAAAACTCTGTAAAAATGGCAATTTTGGTCACTCTGAGGGTTTAAAAAGTGGTTATTCAACATGAGGCACGATCCAATTGACATTTTGAATCATTTTTGGTACAGTCCAAAAAATCAATTTTCGGATGAAAAACGATGACTCCGGACATGTCGAACGATCCCAAAAAGGTCAAAATGGATGAAATTTTAACATTTAATCTTTTGACTGTAAATGACTGTTGGATGTGAATTATGACTTTGTCAACTAAAATAAGTGCGTTTAAAGTCATTTCTGTGCTGAAACGGGTCAAAATTGAAGCTTTTGAGTAAGCAAAACTCTGTAAAAATGGCAATTTTGGTCACTGTGAGGGTTTAAAAAGTTGTTATTCAACATGAGGCACGATCCAATTGACATTTTGAATCATTTTTGGTACAGTCCAAAAAATCAATTTTCGGATGAAAAACGATGACTCCGGACATGTCGAACTATCCCAAAATGGTCAATATGGATGAAATTTTAACATTTAATCTTTTGACTGTAAATGACTGTTGGATGTGAATTATGACTTTGTCAACTAAAATAAGTGTGTTTAAAGTCATTTCTGTGCCTGAAACGGGTCAAAACTGAAGCTTTTGAGTAAGCAAAACTCTGTAAAAATGGCAATTTTGGTCACTGTGAGGGTTTAAAAAGTGGTTATTTAACATGAGGCACGATCCAATTGACATTTTTAATCATTTTTGGTACAGTCCAAAAAATCAATTTTCGGATGAAAAACGATGACTCCGGACCTGTCGAACAATCCCAAAATGGTCTATAATGATGAAATTTTAACATTTAATCTTTTGACTCTAAATGACTGTTGGATGTGAATTATGACTTTTTTTCAACTAAAATAAGTGTGTTTAAAGTCGTTTCTGTGCCTCAAAGGGGTCAAAATTGAAGCTTTTGAGTAATCAAAACTATGTAAAAATGGCAATTTTGGTCACTGTGAGGGTTTAAAAAGTGGTTATTTAACATGAGGCACGATCCAATTGACATTTTGAATCATTTTTGGTACAGTCCAAAAAATAAATTTTCGGATGAAAAACGATGACTCCGGACCTATCGAACGTTCCCAAAATGGTCTATAATGATGAAATTTTAACATTTAATCTTTTGACTCTAAATGACTGTTGGGTGTGAATTATGACTTTGTCAACTAAAATAAGTGTGTTTAAAGTCATTTCTGTGCCTGAAACGGGTCAAAATTGAAGCTTTTGAGTTAGCAAAACTCTGTAAAAATGGCAATTTTGGTCACTCTGAGGTTTTAAAAAGTGGTTATTCAACATGAGGCACGATCCAATTGACATTTTGAATCATTTTTGGTACAGTCCAAAAAATCAATCTTCGGATGAAAAACGATGACTCCGGACCTGTCGAACGTTCCCAAAATGGTCTATAATGATGAAATTTTAACATTTAATCTTTTGAATCTAAATGACTGTTGGATGTGAATTATGACTTTGTCAACTACAATAAGTGTGTTTAAAGTCGTTTCTGTGCCTCAAAGGGGTCAAAATTGAAGCTTTTGAGTAATCAAAACTCTGTAAAAATGGCAATTTTGGTCACTGTGAGGGTTTATAAAGTGGTTATTCAACATGAGCCACGATCCAATTGACATTTTGAATCATTTTTGGTACAGTCCAAAAAACACAATTTTCGGATGAAAAACGATGACTCCGGACATGTCGAACTATCCCAAAATGGTCAATATGGATGAAATTTTAACATTTAATCTTTTGACTGTAAATGACTGTTGGATGTGAATTATGACTTTGTCAACTAAAATAAGTGTGTTTAAAGTCATTTCTGTGCCTGAAACGGGTCAAAATTGAAGCTTTTGAGTAAGCAAAACTCTGTAAAAATGGCAATTTTGGTCACTCTGAGGGTTTAAAAAGTGGTTATTCAACATGAGGCACGATCCAATTGACATTTTGAATCATTTTTGGTACAGTCCAAAAAATCAATTTTCGGATGAAAAACGATGACTCCGGACATGTCGAACGATCCCAAAAAGGTCAAAATGGATGAAATTTTAACATTTAATCTTTTGACTGTAAATGACTGTTGGATGTGAATTATGACTTTGTCAACTAAAATAAGTGCGTTTAAAGTCATTTCTGTGCTGAAACGGGTCAAAATTGAAGCTTTTGAGTAAGCAAAACTCTGTAAAAATGGCAATTTTGGTCACTGTGAGGGTTTAAAAAGTTGTTATTCAACATGAGGCACGATCCAATTGACATTTTGAATCATTTTTGGTACAGTCCAAAAAATCAATTTTCGGATGAAAAACGATGACTCCGGACATGTCGAACTATCCCAAAATGGTCAATATGGATGAAATTTTAACATTTAATCTTTTGACTGTAAATGACTGTTGGATGTGAATTATGACTTTGTCAACTAAAATAAGTGTGTTTAAAGTCATTTCTGTGCCTGAAACGGGTCAAAACTGAAGCTTTTGAGTAAGCAAAACTCTGTAAAAATGGCAATTTTGGTCACTCTGAGGGTTTAAAAAGTGGTTATTCAACATGAGGCACAATCCAATTGACATTTTGAATCATTTTTGGTACAGCCCAAAAAAATCAATTTTCGGATGAAAAA